>NW_028166059.1:0-148000 GCF_964263955.1 Coregonus lavaretus
CTGGAAGCTAAAACTGTCCCAGTTTTTCCATGGCCTGCATACTCACCAGACATGTCACCCATCGAGCATGTTTGGGACACTCTGGATCGACGTGTACAACAGCGTGTTCCAATTCCCGCCAATATCCAGCAACTTCGCACAGCCATTGAAGAGTAGTGGGACACCATTCCACAGGCCACAATCAACAGCCTGATAAACTCTATGCGAAGGAGATGTGTCATGCTGAATGAGGCAAATGGTCACACCAGATACGGACTGGTTTTCTTTTCCACGCCCCTACCTTTTTAAAAAGGTGTCTGTGACCAACAGATGCATGTCTGTATTCCCAGTCATGTGAAATCCATAGATTAGGGCCTAATGAATTTATTTCAATTAACTGATTTCCTTATATGAACTGTAACTCAAATCTTTGAAATTGTTGCATGTTGCGTTTATATTTGTGTTCAGTATAAATATAAAAACTTTGGAAGCCATTCTAAAGAGGTTTTTCTACCTGTAAGATTTATGGGGCGATTGTTCCATCTAATTAGATCTGCTTTCCTGTTGTTGAGTAATGGGATAAAGTTATCTTTATATATGTGTTGTTTGTTGTCACTTATTAAGCATCCTAAGTATTTTATATTTTTTGTGGTCCACTTAAAGGATTACTGTAGCTCAGAAGTTTTTGCTATTGCCATTATTTCAGGTTTCTTTCCATGTTAATTTCATATCCTGAGATTTTAGAGTATTCCGAAAACAAGGGGGACATTGAGTTTCAATAATAGTCAGGTATAGCCGAAGATCGTCTGTAAAGAAGTTTATATTCATGTTTATCAATACGGATACCTGTTACGTTTGGGTCCTGTCTAATTATTTCTGCAAGCGGTTCAATTGCCAGTGCAAACAGGAGGGGAGAGAGGACATCCCTGTCTCGTAACACTGGCACTTCATATACAGTATCGTTGCATAACAGTATGACTTGGCAGTTCTCTCACCCTGATAAAGGTGTAGTTCTCTTTCTCCTCGACAGACTCCAGGTTCCTGAGATTGGAACAGTAGTCCAGCTGTATGGGACCAGGAAAAGTTACAGAATCACGACCAGGAAATGATGACAACTTGGAATTCTGCAGTTACATAGTGTAGTAGTCAGGGTGTGCAGGAAATAAGCTTCACTTTGTTGTTTTTTAGCGTGTTTTTTAGTTGTTTTATTGCCACATACACCGGATTGGTGCAGTGAAATGTGTTGTCAAATCAAATCACATTTTATTGGTCGCATACACATATTTAGCAGATGTTATTGACGGTGTAGTGAAATGCTTGTGTTCCTAGCTCCAACAGTGCAGTAATATCTAACAATACACACAAATCTAAAAAAGTAAAAGAATGGAATTAAGAAATATATAAATATTAGGACGAGCAATGTCAGAGTCCAAGTATAAATATGGACAGCTGGACTACTGTCATTATGGACAGTATATGGATAGAATATGTAGTATATCTGAAGAATACGTAGGATAGAATAGTATATGTACAGCAATAGTTAAATAGGATAGACCTTGACTAGAATACAGTATATACATATGAAATGGGTAAAACAGTATGTAAACATTCAAGTGACCAGTGTTCCATGTCTATGTTGTACCTTGGCTGCAAAGGGAAGGAGAGGGCCCAGCTTGAACAGGGCTTGAATCTGTAGTTACAGGAAAGCACATTTAGCTACTACTCACATTGTCAAAGTTGATGATGCGCCAATCTGGATGCCTGTTGACTAGGGAGCAGGCAAAATGGGACCCACTGTAATGGGAAAGAACTACAGATGAAACATGTATAGTATGCAATAAAATCCCATATTTTACATACATTGTAGATTCAACTGGCTTATTTTCTGTAGTTTAAGTCTTTGTCAGAACACTACTGATTGTCATTATGATGATGATGATGATTTGCTAACTGTTACTTACATGAAACCTGCCCCTCCAGTCACCAGGACCGTTTTGACAAAGTCCATCCTCCCACAGCCTGTTGATGTCTTCTCACAACTTTTCTCCTGGATCTTCAGTTTTCATTGAAGCCCAAAGGCACTCTCCTAGTGACATAAGTTCTGCCGACTTTAGCTAGCTAACTAGCTTACCTGTGCTGGAGAGTGTCTTATTGTTGAGTAAACAAGAGATAATCTAATAAACTATATGCGGGAAGTGATTGAGGCCATTCTAAAGCAAAGCATATCGACAACACGTTAACGAACAGTTAGATATCGTTATTCAGATGTTTGTGTTGTCACCAGTTCATGTCAGAAGCAGCTGATACTGTACAAACCACATATGCAAAATGTAATGTGGAACTTTTGCGACAGTCTTATTTCGCTTTACGGCAATGTTGACACGTATCCGAGGCCTGCGTTGAGTTGGTCCGTTTGGGTGCCCACCCTTTTATCGCTCTCTGATTGGCTCACAGCTTTGACGTAGTCGGAGGTCCTTCTATGATTAGGTAAAACCTAAATCAATCAAACGTTCAGTGCAGATGGAACTCACCCTGGTTTACTAGTCCATTCATTGTTGTTGTACAATCATCTTCTTTAGCTCTATATTGATAATTAGCTTTTTGGAGACAATGTATCCGTTAATGTTCACACTTACAGCCTTCTTACTATTCATTCCAGCTACATTTGGAAAAACTGTGTCGGGAGTTTTCAAGAGCGATGCAGCCAGGGAGCAGAATGGACAGTACATCACCAAATTCATGTACAGCGGTAGGTGCAATTTAGCAGTTTGAAGCTAGCGACACATTCCGGTGGAGGCTTGTGTGGATGGATACACATGCACCAAGATGACGTGATGCATTTTATTATTGGGATGTTTTATATAGACTGTAGTTGCAATGCTAATGTACATAAGGAAGTAACAGATCATGTGTTCTCAGTCTGGAAAGTGCTAATCTCTTGCATGGTGTTATGCATCATTGTCTCAGAAAGTATTTTCTGTGTCCATTGCAATCTTAAACGGGAAATCGTGGGAAGATGTTTGTTGAGTTGGGTTCAAAGATCAAATCACATAGGTCTATGCAGTCCAGACCCATGAGCATCGGCAATGTCATTCTGTTCCCCGGTAGAACATGTTGCCAAGTGTGATAGCCAGGCAGTACATTAGAATCAATAGAGCTCCTTCGCTTATCACAGATGGTCAGCATATTCTGTAGGTTAGAATGAAACCGAATTCTCTGAAAGGTGGATTTAGTGCCCTGTCAGACCTCTTCCCTCATTCCCTCTTTCTCTCTCTCCTCCCCTCTACTTCCACGACCTCTTCTTCTCACACCCTCTCGTCTCTCCCTCCCTCCCTCTGTCTCTCTCTTTTCCAGAGGGTAGTGGTCTGGTGGTGTGCAGGCTGGAGAACGCTCCCCTGGCCACGGAGAAGGAGTCCAGACTGCTGCTCTTCCCAGAGATGGAGGAAGGCTTCGACATCGACAACCTCAGCTGCCACGACCGCCTCTCCAAGGCACATCTCTCCAGTGAGTCTGTCTCTGTGACTGTCACCTACAGCTGAGATTGATTTACTCAAGGAGTCACATGTATTGTTTGTTGTTTGCATTCATGTCATGTAAGTCCCGCTGGCTCGTAGTAAACATGCATTCATAAACAAGAGTCATTTGGGGAAGTGGCATAAATGCCATCAGCCATGCATTTACAGGACATATTCTGAATGTACTTGCAGTATGTTGCGTCTGCATGTGTAACCGACTAGTTATCAAACCTTGGTCGTCTGCATGACTTAAGGCCACATTAGCCCTCTGAGCGAAAGCCTAGAGCTTGTCTCCCTCCTAACATTGTTTCCCTCTCTCTGGTCAGTCCGTCTGAGTGAGGAGGAGCACAACCAGAGCATCCCCCACCTTCACTCCCCCACGGCCTGGATGGCCCTGTATGCAGACCGTTACACCTGCGGGGAGGGGGGCATCATCCCTGCCCAAGGGGACCTGACCTTCACCATCCTGCTGTTCAACCCTGACTCAGCAGGCAACCCCCTGGAACACTTCAGCGCTGAGGAGGCAGGTCAGTACCGTACTGTACGGCAAGGTAATGGGTTCAATTCCTGCAGGGATCACATGCACATACTTTAATATATGTATTTGTTGTACTATAATGGATGAACGTGTCTGCTAAGTGTCTGCTAGTCATAACACACAATATTATACTTCTGAATTGAAGGTATGACTAAGTGTCCAGACAGGACTGCACTGAATGCTTGACTGATTGTGTCCTCCACACCCCTACCCCCCCTCGCCCACCCTGACCCACGCTCCTCCCTACCCCACCCTCCTCCCTACCCCTGACCCACCCTCCTTCCTACCCCTACCCCTGACCCACCTTCCTACCAGGCCTGCATAGTTTCTACTGCCTGCTGATCCTGGCCTACTTTGTGGCGTCCTGTATCTACATACAGCCTCTGTGGATGGCCCTGAGGAAGGGTGGGCCCATGCACACGGTGCTGAAGGTGCTCTCCACAGCCCTGGCCCTACAAGGGGTCTCTGCCCTCTTCAACTACATCCACCTGGCCAGGTGAGTGAGACTTTGTCCCAGTCATTGTCACAGTCACCTTTCAGCAGCCCTGCTCAGGTTTACATCAGTTACTATATTACAGGATTATCCTGTATTTCAGGATATTTGGATGAGTGAATATCAGTCTTGTTGTGTAAAAACACACACCTGTCTTTGTCTTCCCACAGGTATGCCAGGGACGGAGTGGGCATTCCTATCATGGGCAGCTTGGCAGAGTGTGAGTGTTGTATTCTCACTCTCTCAATCTCTCTTGCTTCTTTCTTTGCATTGTCTTTCGTTCTTCCGTTGTGACTGTGTTGCCTGTTGTTGTTCTCCCCTGCTGCAGTCTGTGACATGGTGTCCCAGGTGTCCATGCTGTACATGCTGCTGAGTCTGTGTGTGGGCTGGACCCTGAGCAAGAACAGGAAGCCCCAGAGCAGACCTCTGCAGTGGGACTCCTCCCCCGCCTCCAAAGCCCTCGCTATGGGAGGGGTCGCCACACAGGTCAGAGCCTCATCAGCCTATCCATGACCTCTAACCCCTTACCCTGAAATACTAAGCCCTGACTGTCACACTAACTTCCATTTCACTGGATACAGTAGCTCCTACTACTCACACTCTAACCTCTACCTTGCTCACACCATCCCCTATCCTGACCAATACAGTAAGCCCCTATCCTGACCAATACTGTAAGCCCCTATCCTGACCAATACTGTAAGCCCCTATCCTGACCAATACTGTAAGCCCCCTATCCTGACCAATACTGTAACCCCCCTATCCTGACCAATACTGTAAGCCCCCTATCCTGACCAATACTGTAACCCCCCTATCCTGACCAATACTGTAAGCCCCCTATCCTGACCAATACTGTAACCCCCCTATCCTGACCAATACTGTAACCCCCCTATCCTGACCAATACTGTAACCCCCCTATCCTGACCAATACTGTAACCCCCCTATCTTGACCAATACTGTAAGCCCCTATCCTGACCAATACGGTAACCCCCTATCCTGACCAATACAATTTCCCCTTTGGATCAGTCAATAAAAACACATTCAATACCAATGACCTAAATACCTTTCCACTGACTCCCTGTCTGTGTCGCTGCTAGGGGGCGCTGCTGCTGTGGGAGCAGTATGAGGAGACGGAGCACCACAGCTACCACGCCCAGCGCAGCATAGCGGGTCTGTTACTCATAGCTCTACGTATCATCCTGGCCCTGCTGCTGGCCTCTGTGCTCTACACAATCATCAGCACAGAGAGGAGCGCCCTCAAGAGAGACTTCTACCTCAGCTTCGCCAAGGTAGGCGTAGAAATACAACTCATGAATAGCTGGCAACCCTTTCCATGTGTTTATAGTGTCATCTACAGTGCATTATAAGATTTGTTATTCCAGTCTCACTAGCTTGTTTCTCAGGGTTGTTTTATCTGGTTCCTGTGCCACCCTGTCCTGGTCCTTCTCTCTGTGGTCTTCAACGAGCATCAGAGAGAAAAGGTGAGAGAAACAGTCCACATAGATATATATATATATATATATATATACGGTGTATTCAGACCCCTTGACTTTTTCCACATTTTGTTACGTTACAGCCTTATTCTAAAATTGATTAAATAAAACATTTTCCTCATCAATCTACACACAATACCACATAATGACAAAGCGAAAACCTGTTTTTATAAACTTTTGCACATTTATTAAAAATAAAAAACAGAAATACCTTATTTACATAAGTATTCAGACCCTTTGCTATGAGACTCAACATTGAGCTCAGGTGCTTCCTGTTTCATCAGAGAGAAAATGTGAGAGAAAAACACTCCATAGAGATATTGTACTGACTCATTCTGAAGGTTTTTGGTGTTGATGTTTGTGTGTCTAGGTGGTGACAATCGGTGTGATTATATGCCAGGCTATCTCGGTGGTGATCCTCTACCAGCTTTTCCTGTCCCGTAGCTTATACTGGGAAGTATCTTCTCTCTCCTCTGTTTCACTACCCCTCACCATGTCCAGAGGGGGCCGGGGACGCTACTGACCCCGCGCGGAGTGGGAACATTTTTACTGCGAAGGGATACACTGTGACACCTGCAGTTAAAGGGACACACTTCCACTCCTCTCAGCTCACTCACGGCGAAGGTGCCCCCAACTGACGGGCGAGGAAAGAGAGGAGGAAGACAAGGGAGGAGAGGAGGATGGGATGAAGAGAAGGACGTAGGAAGTTCACCCACAAATATAGTAGAGAAAAGTAATGACGGCCTGCTCATGTAGCTGGACAGCACACTTATGTAATACACTCCCAAACAGGATGAGGGAGATCTGAGTTTAAGCGCACATAAAAAAGTATGTATGTACATTTGACTCATTTGTTAGCATACAACTGATGCAGACACATGTAACTGTCAAAATAATGGAAACACTTGAGTAAAGGAGAGATACAAAGTATATTGAAAGCAGGTGCTTCAACACAGGTGTGGTTCCTGGGTTAATTAGGCAATTCACATCCCATCATACTTAGGGGTCATGTATACAAATTCTGGCTGCTGTGGCCCCATAGGATGACAATGCCCCCGTTCACATGGCATGAGTGGCCACTGAACAGTTTGATGAGCATGAAAACTATGTAAACCATATGCCATGGTCGTCTCAGTCACCAGATCTCAACCCAATTGAACACTTATGGGAGATTCTGGAGCGGCGCCCGAGACAGCGTTTTCCACCACCATCAACAAAACACCAAATGATGGAATTTCTTGTTGAAGAATGGTGTCTCATCTTTTCGCATCTAATCTATGCCAAGGAGCATTGAAGCTGTTCTGGCTCGTGGTGGCCCAACGCCCTATTAAGACACTATGTTGGGGTTTCCTTTATTTTGGCAGTTGCCTGTATGTTAGTCTTATTTACAATTGTAGTATGTATGTGTGAAAATGTGCTTTACTGTTTTATTTTGAATGTCAAACTTGGGCTGGATTTGATGTCTCTCTTTCATTTTCAGATGGAGTAAAAGACTCCCAAAATGTTTAATAGGTTTATAATAGATTACAACGAAAGGTTACTGATTGTCGAATTCCCTGTTAAGTCTTATTCATTGCCGATAAAGATATCCAGGCGCGGACTGAAATAAATTAGTTTACCATTGATCGATAGACATATGGATCCATTTTCAGTGTGGCAAATCTCAAACCAATAAGTATAATCCTTCCTCTGATCTTAACTCTGTCAGAAATAGAAAGTTGGGTTGGTTTTTTACAGAGTTGCTTCACACCGTTTTACTGCGGTTTCATTCCATTGTCGTCTATTGATAATTCTTTCTGTGAGGTTCAGGTTCAGGGTGTGCTGAAGCTATTACAAAAATCACATGGAACTCTTCATGGAATCTTTTTATCATGCCCAGCACTACAACACTGCAGCTAGTTGCATGTGTGATAATCGTATTACTATTACTATTTGTGTAATTATTGAATTATACTTGAATATGAACGCTTGCTCCAATGTCAGACAAAACAATACCAAGATATGTGCAATGTTTAAATGCAGCTTTATTTTCTTTATCAATCCTCACAAGTGCCTGAGAAGACAATCACTTTGCTAGTAGACAAGGTCCCTGTGTTTGTCTGTATGATAAGATGGGTTTCACGTTAACATACATAAACAGTCTGATAGTTAAGTTATGTGGAGATATTAGGGGACAAAAGGTCAACAGAGCAGTGACTGTTTAATGTTCCTATTAAGCATGTTTATAAGGCTGTTTAAATTCATTACTGTATACTTTTGTAAATAAACATTTCATCTATTTAGTAAAATAAGTATCGATATCAGATGCTGATGCAATACTAGAAAATGTCCCCAGGGGGCAGCAGTTCTCTTGATCTGTTACAGTAGCTACTGTAGACCAGCGTTTCCCAACCCTGGTCTTCGAGTACCCCTAACAGTAAACATTTGTATTGTAACCCTGGACAAGCACACCTGATTCAACTTGTGAACGAATCATCAAGCCCTCAATGAATTGAATGAGATGTGTTTGTCAAGGGCTACAACGAAACTGTAGTTTTGGGGGTACTCGTGGACCTGGGTTGGGAAACACTGCTGTAGACTACTCTCAATCAATGCACACTCAAACCACAGAAGTTACCAGTGTCTTTGCTCAAACTGCCTACATTCTCATTCAACAATTAAACGCATGATAATTCAAACATCAAAGGATAAACCAATACATGTCACGGTTGCTAGGAAATGCCACCACGATGCTCCACCTTGAGTACACAAACAGTTTTCCACTCCACTTCCTCAAACGGATCTGAGGCTAATAACATACACTGATAACATCAGCGCTAAACTGAGTAAGTCTGACTTTATTTCGGTAGTTGCTTGCAGATAGATGATCATCTATGGTTGGTCATTGGATTCTGTCAGTCTGCTATGGATTCCAGTATGTAACACTAAATAGGCAAATATAATTATAAGCCTACACAACACAGTGGAAGTTGTGGAAACAAGTTGTGGAATGTGGTTAAACTTCCCCAGACTTCTAAACAGTAAACAGTAGAAGGGAAGGGTTGTGTTAGTGATGTCTCTCTACCTTGTTTCCTTGTTGGTCGTTTCGAAGTCACAGTCAGTTAGCTGGTTATAATCCTCGTTTTCTGGATGCTCTTCTTTCACTCATTTTACCTTCATGTTGCAAGAGATCATACAGTAAACTAATATGGCCGTGTTTACACAGGCAGCCCAATTCTGATCTTTTTTTCACTAATTGTCTTTTTGACCAATCAGATCATCTCTGAAAAAGATCTGATGTGAAAAGATCTGATGTGATTGGTCAAAAGACCAATTAGTGTAAAAAAAAAATATCAGAATTGGGCTGCTTGCTTAAACGTAGCCTATATGGCACTGAACCTTAATTAAAACCATTTGAGAGTGGTGGGCTATTAGTGACAACAAGCACTAGGCCAGCAGCAAAGTAGTGCCCACTCCCACACCAGTCCCAGTTCCATACTGCTGTTTAACCAGGTGCTCCTGTGCTGGTTTACACACATCAGTGGCTCCCTACAGACCAGACCATGGCGTCAATCTTGGGTCTTTTCAGGACACCGGTTACCCACTGGGCTATTTCTGACCTCAGGCACACCAGGACACTGTGGGCTGAGGAGGATGAATACACACAGGACTTATTTTCCTGCAATACCACCATTAACTCCTTTTCTTGCATTATGCAAATAGTCTGACAGCAGGAACGTGCTTGGGCTAATACTGTAACATTCATTTGCACCTTTTTTGACTCTACCACAGAAAGTGGTACCGATTCAGGCAGTATTATTCCATTACAGGGGGGACTTCTAATATTATTCTGTCTTCTATATCTAGGTCCGGTTGAGAGTAGCGTAGCTGGCAGCCTGAAACCACAGGCAAAGATGGACAGTATTTCTGTTAGTTGTCTTTGAAATACTTATTTTAATTCCTTCTGAGTATTTTGTAATGTGACTTACACTGAGCTGAACTACACTCCAATGTATTTTGTATTTTCTAAATACTGTAATTTGTATTGTCAAAATACAAAATACTTTTCTATACCATTTTTGATAGCAGTTCACATTTTTTGGCCCCCCTTTCTGATAGCACTATGGTGTGATACAATTGTCTGCTAAATGAATGAATGGGTATGCTTTTAGGATAAACAGAAAAGGAATAGAGCTAAGCACAGGCAGTCCTAGAGAAAAACCTGGTTCAGTCTGCTTTCCAACAGACACTGGAAGACAAATCCACCTTTAAGCAGGACAATAACCTAAAACGCAAGGCCAAAAATACACTGGAGTTACTTACCAAGGCGACATTGAATGTTTCTGACTTAAATCTGCTTGAAAATCTATGTCAAGACTTGAAAATGGTTGTCTAGCAATGATCAACAACCAACTTGACAGAGCTTGAAGAATTTAAAAAAGAATAATGGACAAATATTGTACAATCCAGGTTTGCAAAGCTCTTCGAGACTTAGCCATAAAGACTGATTCTAACATGTATTGACTCAGGGGGTTGAACACTTATTTAATCAAGATATATTAGTGTTTTATTTTCCATTAATACATTTCATTTGTTGTGAATTTTTCTTCCACTTTGACATTAGTATTTTGTGTAAATCGTTGACAAAAAATGGCAATTAAATCAATTTTAATCCCACTTTGTAACAACAACATTTTGAAAAAGTCAAGGGGTGTGAATACTTTCTGAAGGCACTGTACCATACCAAACGTAACATATCATACTAGATTTACGTTTCCTTTGTTACGTCTACCCCTGAGTCCAGGTTGGAGTACCACCAAGGTTGGAAATTTTTGTTCTAGCCCAGCTCAAGCTGATTCAATGGGCTGGAACTACTCTCCTGAGTGTAGGCCACCCCAAAACCCAAGTTAAGAAACACTTCTTTAGATGTCACAAGTAGACATATTACATATAAACTTAGATGTCACAAGTAGACATATTACATATAAACTATATGGTATATGTCACAGGTTGAGATCCCCTCCTACAAAGAGAAGTAGATGAAGAGGAACACCCCCACAGAGCAGACCAGCACCAGGCCCATGTTGAGGATGAGTCTGGTTCTGGGGGTCTCCTGGAGCATCTCCTGCAAAAGCCTCTCTTCCTCCTGGGCTGATCTGGGTGGAGTCTTAACCGGCTCCTCCTTAAACCCACAGAACCACTCTAGAACCCTCACACACCTCCCCTTCTCTCCTCCTCCACAGCAGACCACCCAAGGCTCTTCTTGGTCTGCCTCCATTCTGGTGCTTGAAAAGGTCAGGTGGTCGCCATTTGGGAGATTAGATGGAGCCTCCATATGGGATAAAGCCTCCACCCCATTGACACCGTTATGGAGGTCTTTGGGCGTCTCCTTGTCCATGCAGCCATTCCCATTGACATGGGTCTGAGTTTGGGGGTTCAGCTTGCTCATCTCCTCCTCGTCTCTCTCTATGTTTGGGGTTGTGTTTCTTTGGCGTAGCCCCCAGAAGGTAGTGGTGCGGACCTGCTCTATGCTCGGTGGAGGGGTGCAGAGGCTAACCACCACAGTCACCAGTCCTGAGATCCAGAACAGCCCGGCTGCCACGTACATGAAATGGACATCCTTGACAAAAGATGGCCGCTCGTCCGGCTCGTCGCAGTGGGGCTCTCTGTAGACGAACGCAAGCACCAGTCTCGTGGCGCCCAACGCGAACCCCACTATGCCACCCCAGAATGCACCAGTCTCATTGCAGCGCCGCCATAGGACGCCCAGCAGGAATAGTGCGGCGATGGGCGGGGTCAGGTAGTCGGACACTTCCTGGATGTAGTAGAACATCTGGCCTCCCTGCATCTCGATGATGACAGGAACCCAGGCGACGCTGATAACAACCATGAACACCACGAACACACGCCCCACCACCATCAGCTCCCTCGATGACGCTCGCTCGCGCGCCATTTTGTAAATGTCCAAGGTGAAGATGGTGCTGGCGGAATTGAAGATGGAGTCCAGGTCGCTCATGAGCGCTGCGATCATCACCGCCATCATCAGGCCACGCAGACCCACCGGCATGACGGACATCACCAGGCGAGGGTAGGCTACGTTAGAACACCCAGCCCTGGATCCACACACCTCCATGCAGTGTTCTGGGCTGATACACGCCAGCTCATCTGCAAACAGGATGCGGGAGATCATCCCGGGAATGACGATGATGAACATGGGCAGGATCTTGAGGAAGCCGGCCATCAGTGTGGAGCCTTTAGCGTGGGAGATGCTCCGTGCGGTTAACACCCGCTGGACGATGACCTGGTCGGCACACCAGTACCAGATGGAGGCCGGGGTCTGGCCCAGGAGGAAGCCCGGCCAGGGGAGGTCCTGGTCCAGCGGGCCCCGGAGAATGCGCAGGGAGTCGGGCTTGGGCTCCACGTGGCAGGAGGGGATGTAGGTGAAGTTGGAGGATGCTAATATCGCTGTGATGTTTGGTCTGGCTTCCATGTACTTGGTCCGCACCCCTTCCAGGCCGCCCACTTTTACCAGGCTAATGGCGGTCAGGCATAGCGCGCCGCCGATCATCAGGAACGCCTGGAGGGTGTCGGTGTAGATGACCGCAACCAGGCCCCCTGTGACGGTCAGCAGCGCAGTCATGGTGATGAGGAGGATGATGGACAGATAGAGGTTCCAGCCCAGTGACTCCTGGATGAAGAGCGCTCCGGAGTAGAGGTCCACAGAGAGCTTGGTGAAGATGTAGAGCAGCAGAGACAGAGCAGCGAAGTAGACCTTGAGCCGTCGGCCGCCGAAGCGCTTGGCCAGGTACTCAGGCATTGTGTAGACCCCAGAGTGGATGTAAACAGGGATGAACACCCAGCCCAGGAGCTGGAGGAGCAGGAGGGCATTGAACTCCCATGCGGCGACTCCAAACCCGCTGGCCGCCCCGGACCCTGCAAGGCCAATGAAATGCTCGCTGCCGATGTTGCTGACGAACAGAGAGGCACCAATCATAGCCCAGTTCATTGATCGGCCGGCCAGGAAGTAACCGCTTACAGTGCTCCGATTGGCTTTCATCATGGAGAAGAAGCCAATGGCAAGGACCAGAATGAAGTACAGCACCACAACAACAATGTCCGCCACCTCCATGGTGGTGGGAGTCATCTTGGATAATACTTCTAAAGACAGTTATTGAGGAGTTACGTGATGTGGTTGCTTTAGTGATCAGTGCCCTTACAATTTAACTACCAGTCTTTCAGTTGATTATGAGAGATTCTAAGCCGAGTCGGGTCCAGTTCAGGTTTTGGTGAGGTATTCCCACAGCAAGGCACCCTAAGGGTTGACGGCGAATACTGTAAGTTGGAGGTAGCAGCTCATCTGTATCGACGCTCCTGCAATAGAGCACAAACACAAGCAAACAGATCAGTGTTGGAAAACCTGTTTTAAATAAATGGAGATAGAATAAATATGAAGATATACAGTACATCTAAAACTGTGTTTCCCCAATTAAATAGCGGGTCAAGATAAACTGGTTTTGAGTTGTGGCAAATATATTTTAATTAAGTCGTGGCTGGGTCCTGGCCAGGAACATTTGTTTCGCTGACTTGGTGGGCCACTAGAAAACTTCAAAAGCTATAAAAGGGTCACAGTGAAAAAGGCATTTGGGAACCACTGATCTATAACACATAGCTAACAGTATATTGTGAGTTTTGCACAGTCACGCTTTATTTCTCAGTTTAACTGACGACTACTCCCCTTATAGCTATGTAAACATTCATCCAATTTTAACATGTAGTAGCTGGATCTGCTTGTGGCAGATATTTGTTGTCTTCAGGTTTGACTCAGATTTATGTCCAACAGTTCCGTAGGGTGTTGTTTGTTCCTCTGGGTTATTTTGGAGAGCTACATGTCACAAAGGTATGGATGTGTCTGATTTACTGTAATCCCAAATATGTGCTCCTTCCACAATCAATATCAAATCAAACCAAATAAAATCAAATACCTCTGGTGTGTGATTGTAATACAGGGTTTTAGTGGGACAGTTAAAGCCTTACAGTGCTATTGACATAGGGATGTGTCTGTTACTTACAGTGATTCTAAATGTGTCCAGGCAAAGCCTTGCAGGGCTACCATACCACATTTAAATTGGAGGATAACCATAAGCGAAAGACTTGACAGACAGTAAAGATGAATAAGTTTAGGACGTTTTTGAACTAGCATTAATTCTGATCCAAACTTTACAAAAGTGTTATTAAGGCTCATCTTTCTCTCTGGCTTTATCTGGTGATTCCAACATTATGATAGACAGAATATATGATTGATTAGCAGTGTTGATGAGTAGTGAACTACATCTAGTTCTACTAATAATGTAACTACATTTACTATATAGTCATTTAACTACATTTACTATATAGTAATTTAGTTAAATTTACTATATATTAATTTAGCTACATTTACTAGTCATACATTTACTAGTCATCTAATTCTCACTTGAAACATCGTTTTTGTGTTTAATAGGCTAAATTTCACATTCTGTAAACATCTGACTCCAGAATTATCTGTTATTGCAATTTGTAGTCTATGATGTTTCAGATTTAAATATGAGAATTTTTCAAAGTAGTTTGGATGTAGTGAACTACTTTTTCAAAGCAACTTCAGTTAAGTAAACTATATTTTTATCAAGGGTATATTTAGTATAGCTTAATTTCTTCCAGTGTGAAGTAATTGGTAGCTTGGTAAACTCTATTGTCAGAGAAGTTTCCCGAACACTTTTGATTAGAAGTGCCCAAAGGTCCCTAGACACTGGACCTCTCCACTGAAATTGGAAATTCAGTGGCTGCCTCAAGACACCATGTGGGAGAGCTGCTAGCAGGTATCGGAGGCTTTATTTTCCAGGGGACTTTCTGGGGGTTTATCTTTGAGTGCAATTTGTGTGTGAAATATTTTGCCTTTTCTAACCAGTGTGTAAAACCTATTATTGCACATGTACTTTTGCAGAGTTTTTCACTATCGAGTGCGAGGAAGCACTCATTTTAAGTGGGTGAGAATGTCACAGGTGTGACTTATTGGCGTGTTTAACCTGAGCAGCATTTCTATTGGTTAATTGCCTGGTCATGTGATCTAAATGATACGTATTTAAAACACCTTGTTTTTGATCCAGGCAGCTGCCCAGAAGCATGGTGGATCATTGTTTGCTGGAAGCTTATTATGGCAGGCTGATATCTTTGTGCTGTGAGTTGTGCTACACTGACTAAGTCTAGATGAAGACGGACACCTGCTTGATGTGGTCCTGTGCCCCTTTTTGTTTGCGTCTGATTTAAATTAACGTTAACGACAAATATCGAAATGAACATAACTGAATTGTGAAACCAAATTGAGACTGCGCCGGTACCGAGAACGTGCTGAAACTGATAGAACACTATGCCTTACAAAATAATTGTTACTGTCCCTTTTTGTCTGCCTCTTGCTTCACGCTGCCTACTCAACTAAGACCTAGAACCTGTCACTTTCCACCTCGTGACAAACGCACCACTGTTTTGAATTTTTCTATAGCCTGACTCCATGCATTTAATTAATTATGACATTGTTTGTAACGCTTGCACTTACCATTTCCAGCAGCCCTTCTCGGACTAATCTCTCCAACACCGGACTCGCGGCATCAATCACGCTCTTTCCTAGGCAGGTAGAGTAGGTCCAACTTTTTTCACAGGTTACATTCCAATTTTGGTTTGACAGCATAGTTCAATTTCTATGAACACGCCCCCATCTTTGCCTATGGCGTAGATGCACGCCTCAGCTCTAGCCTCAAGTTTTACGCATCATTGGTGAGTTATTAGTCGGTTTCCATCCACTTGGCGACCGATTTTCATGCGAATATTAAAAAATCCGCATAAATAAAATATGCTCATTTTGTCATCAGCGATGTTCCCATCAACTGTACTTGTTGATGAAAGGTCTGTGCGTGATGACGTAGTGCGCGCAGGTAAATTCCCATGTACCGAGTAAAAAAAAAAGTTAAATAGGTGTCCATCGCATTTTCAACTCTACTGATGGTTTCGTCACTAAAAATGATGCATTATATAGCGAACGTGCCCACTCGTATTGGCACGTGCGCTCTAGCCAACAGCTCATTCCGACATTTCTTGATTCCTTTTATATACAGCTATATATTTGTGTACTCTACTTGTTAGATAATTTACTTCTAGGTTAGGAGTTAACATAAGCATTTCGCTGCACCCGCTATAACATCTTCTAAACCGTCTACTTGACTTAACGTTGATTTGATGAGTTCTGCAAGCACTTCCTTATACGTCAATATGACTTAGAAGTGTGTATGTGCTCAGTGGAGGTCAGGTGCACACTCCAGGGGTGCAACACCTTTGGCAATTGATAGTGTAGTATCGAGTCAATGCTGGCAATTATTGCTGATAAACAAAGGAGTCCGCTCATACTGAACCTTTGATCATAAGTTTTATTCATATCACAAGATTTCAGCATGAGTTTACAGGTGTCAAGATCACCCGGAGAACGGCGTCCCAGATTGCAATGGCCGCTCTAACCTCTTCGTCGTTTTTACCCAGTATATATAATCTTCCCAAGATATGGGTGGCTCCCTCTACTGTCCAATCCCCTGTCTACAACACACAGACTTCTCTGTCCTATCCGGGGTGTCACACTAAAACCGGCTCTCTTTCTGCTAAATAAACATCCTTTCAGGTTCCACTTAAAAACATTAACAAAGTCATAATCTTCATATACTACAATAGTTTCAAAGATGCATTAAATTAAAACTCTTTCAGGGGTAGGCTACAACATTCTTCAGTTAGTCCTGCACATTACATCCAATTTGATGTTTCTTAATAGCCCTATCTGCAGCCAGCAATGACAAACCAGCCCATGTTGTTGCTCTATTAGTTAAAGGTTCCTGTTTAGAACACTCTCATTCCCTCAAAGAATGGCTTAATCACTAAACCAAACATCCTTTAAGTACATTTGTCAGACGCTCTTGTCCAGAACGACTTATAGGAGCAGATTTTTCACCTAGTCATCTAAGGGATTCGAACCAGTGACCTTTTGGTTACTGGTCCAACGCTCTTAACCACTAGGCTACCTGCCAGATACTTATAACCAGAAACTGGGTGATGTTCACTTTCACTTGAGTCATTTTCTATTAAGGTATCTGTACTTTTACTCAAGTATGACAATTGAGTACTTTTCCTCTGTGATCCTTGGGACGTCTGTACCCTAACCTTAACCCCTACCGTAACCCTTACCTTAACCATATAAAATGTAAACTTCAATGGGGTAGGGCCGTCCCAAACCCTGATAGCACGGACCCTGATCATTGCTGGCTTTGACCAAGACAGCCATTTTCCCATGGAGCTGTGTGTGTACATCGCGGAGATCCATGCAATAAACTGAATTTGATCAAACTGTCATTCACTGAATTTATGTGTGTGAGTTTACCTCATCAAAAATAATGCAAGTTTGCTACGATATTAATAGCAGCTACAAAGTTCGAGCCAATTTAGTTGTGTATCCTCTGTCAAGTGGTCTGGACCTTTATTGCACTGGAGGCAGAGTCCTGTAGGCTACCTGCAGGGTCGCTGGTTCAATCAAGTCCCACTCTGGCTCTTCACTCTCAATTGCTACAGTTGTACTGTGTAAAGACATGCTTTACATTGCACCCAAGGGCATTATAATCTGCAAATGCATTGACAAATAAAACCCTGATGATCTCTTTGGAAATCTTCTTTCTATGAGCTTTCTGTCCGTCAAGCATTGTACTTGCTTTATCTTATAGTTTTTTCATCAGTCTTGATGGTGATTTTGTCAGTTGTGATTCTGTCAGATGGTGATTTTGCAACATTCTAAGTTGCAGATAGAAACTCTTACCCTGGTTATGAGTTTATCTATCTGATGAAGGTCTGATGTAGTGTCTAGATAGACACTAGGTGGCAATGTTGCATTTCTAACAATATAAAGTCAAACCTTGAACGTCAATGTATGCAAATACTGGTAAATCGCTATGAAATGAGAACAATTTGAATGCGGCAGACAGGAAGCACAAACAGTAAGATACTATTTTTAACTTAACACGGTTATTCGGTTACGGAAACTAAATGTCTGTTGAAACGATAGAGATCTGGCTCTAAGGTGAAGAATAGAAGCCAGGTTTTATAGGCGCTCCAGTCCATATAATTAGGAATTAGAATACTAGAATGGACATTAAACTTCTTACGATGGTCCAAAGGTCAGCCATGTTGGTCAGGGAGTTGGTCAACCATGGTTTGCCAGTGCTGTGATAAGATATTGTGTAAAATAATGAATTTGAATAATTTATCTGCACTATGTTTATTAGCTTGCTAGCCAGCCAATTTTAGAGGAATGATTCCATAAATCCTTCAAATTAACTGCTAATATGCCATTCAAACAATGCAGCCAATCCACAGCCATACACTGGCTGAAATCAGTTGATGATAGGACTTAGACAAGTTGTAAATGCAACAAGTACTGATATTGCATCATATAATAGAACTCACAGCTTTCCAAAAAAACACACATTGTGACATTTATGGCCTGTTTAGATATATTTTAGAGGCTATTTAAACAGAAAATGTGTATAAAACCCCTATAAAATATATTTATAATTATATGACAATATTTTAGGTTGGCAATAATTCCATTACACAATTTCTGATATATCACGCCTTACATTTATTTTCCTGCATAAATCAAATCAGGATTATGCCTCTACTGCCATTCATTCTAATTAGACCGGTTTGTATTTCTCCCTGACCAATATGGCTGCAGTTTTGACCCCATTCTGAAACTTTGATGACATAGCCCCTCTAGTAATTTAATAGGATCTCTATGCTCCAGTCACTCTCCAGCCCTAACGACTTATTCCAGATCAGAGCTGTTCATTTCAAGGCTATTGTCAAGGTAACAGGTCACGTCTCCACTGCAGACAATAGAAATAGAATACCTATGATCTTCTAGAATGGTAGAGGATTTTAGCTAGAATAGAATGACTCTAATTGCTACATATAATGTTCTCCAAACTCTGACTGGCAAAGAGAAAGATCAACCAAAAGGTCACAGAGATCTAAAGTGCCCAATTGTAACCATGGAGATAAGAATGTTTACATTCTACCCCGACCTTTGCTCTCAATGACATGGAGAGGAACAAGGAGGCCTATGGGAAAAGTGAAGGAAGAGAGAAAGGAAGGAAAGAACAGAAAAGTTGATTCAACATAGACTATATTGATTCTCAGTCTGGGAGAGTGGTATGAGAAAGGAATGGTAGAGGATGAGACAAAGGCTTTTGACCTGAACGAAGCCAGTCCAGATGTCATTTCCTACAGCTGTAGGGATCTTCTTTAGCCTTGTTTGTGTCACAGACTAGTAGATTCTGATAACGGATTGATTTTTAAAAGACACATAGCCTATCGCGCATGCAGTACAGTACTGTATTCTTTAGGACGAAGTTCTAAAATGTACATTTAGCTGCACATTTTAGCCATTCATTTGACTCATGTCTTATCCAGAGGGACTTAACATAAGTTTATTTAAATAAGGAGTCTGAAACCCCTACTCAATACTAACATCTTAAATCCCTCTTCACAATGACAGCGCTAGACTAGAAGATAAGCCTTCCCAATGCATGCATGTGGTGAAACAGGAGACTGATGAGGTTGGAAAGAACTTTTTCCTCCCTCATTCTTTCCCTTAAGCCAGGCAGAGTAGTTATTAAAACGGTGGGGGGGATTGAGTCAGGCAGAGTAGCTGTGTGTGTGTGTGTAACAGAGGCAGGACTGAGGGCGTCTTATTGTCTGGAGACATCTGATCCGTTCACTGACCTAAGGAATATAAAGCTTAGACTCAGCTGTTTTAACAGAGAGAGAGTCCACCATATTGCTTTCAATCACCCTGTGTTTTCAGACCACAACACGAAGAAGAGCAAGAGACGAGAGGAAGCCACTTTAGGCTATTGAGATGCAGCCTTTAGGCTCTCATCTGTCACATCCTGTCAGATCAGTGGTTGTTGATGAAAGGAGAAAAGCCAAGGTATCTATGACAGTGGAATGGGATAGGACCACAGAGACCCTGCTGTGTGAGTAGGATATATGGGGTTCATTCAATAAGAGGCCTTTCTTCACTGAGCCGTCCTGAGCATCTAGGAGATGCAATACCACAATGCCAGCAGCTGTATGGCAATGCGAGGGGACCTGACCTACATAGCCCTAGCAGGCAGAACAATGGACTAGTAAGGCTGGGTGCACGTTTAGTTTGCCCTAGCACTTCACAGCTGATTCAAATAACCAACTCATCAAGCTTTGATTATTTGAATCAGCTGTGTAGTGCTAGGGCAAAAACAAAAACGTGCACCCGGGGGGCGCCCTCATTGTAAGCTGATTGAAGGCGAATAAATTCTGCTCTGCGTTGGCAGAAGTCTCTGCGGCTCTGTCCTGTGTTTATTACAGTGTCTGTATGGATGGGCTAAATCAACATGAGCAAAGCTAATAGGCCTTACAATGTTAGTCACTCAGAAAGATGGCCGTGCTAGCATGGATGGACAAACATGGCAATGCATTCAGAACTGATGGGATATGTGTTCTTTATTAAGGGTTAGAGGTCAGGAGTTAGGGCTACTTAGTGATTAGAAGCATATTCGTGGTAAGAAAGGGCCATGTTTCAATCCCCTCTAGAATGACGACCCACAACAATGGACAGAATAACTAAAGGGCTTCAATGTAGCTTCCCTCACGCTGAATGTGAGCATTCATAGAGCATACATAACAGGTTATGACAGCCATATGAATGGATCTATAAACAGCCTTAGAAGCACACCAGCAGCCGTAGTGGCAGAGGTTAAATAACTCTGCAAGATAACATTGATCAGTGAAGATGTATCTGGATTATGGAAGGGGGATATTGAACTAAATGGCCATCTGACTGAAATCCAATCAAATTTCACATCCATGGGTGGTGTTTGTTTTATTGATTACATTTCTATGAGCCAGGGCCTCCTGAATGCGGTGACAGTGATGGGTGAGGACACAGAGGAAGTTGGCACAGGGAGATGGTCGCCCTGGAGAACACACACAGCCTTACAAGGACAAGGCATGCTCCAACCAACTCCCAGAGTATGACACTACTGGCAGTGTGCCATCAGCAAGTATTCTGTGTGTATAGTATTGACAGAGTATAACTGTAGGATAGGGGGGGAAACTAAATGTAGGTTACTTGTGTGTGTGTGTGAGAGAGAGAGAGAGTTTGGTGGTGGTGGAGGCAGGTCAGATATCTCCCCCCCAACCACACACCCTCCGTCCGTTTACATAGTTGCCATGGCGAGGCAGAGGTGTTGACGAGTCTTCGCCACATTCCGGGGCATGGCTCTCCCCCCTGGACACTCTCCTCCCTCTCAAGTTTAACATTTACTCTATGCTGTGTACTGTATGTGTGTACTCATGCAGTCCCCTCCCTACAGTAGCCTCCTGCTGCTGCAGAGCTAGAACCACCAACCTACTGGAATCATTAACCTGTACGGCAGAGGTGCCAAACTCATTCTATGGAGGGCCTAGTGTCTGCGGGTTTTGAGTTTTTCCCTTTCAAATTAAGTCAGACAAGGTGAGGGGAGTTCCTTACAAATTAGTGACCTTATGTCATCAATCTAGTAAGGGAGTACTGAAAACCTGCATACACTCGGCCCTCTGTGGAATGAGTTTGACACGTGCTGTACAGGGTTTAAGAAGCAGGTTTGGGTTAGGCTTAAGCATATCACACAATTTACCATATTGCTTAATTCTAGCCGATGCGTTCAGATCTACAGGAGTGCTTACTGAGTTAGCCGAGGGGCTAGGAGTCCATATGTGAAACAAAAGGACACCCAGGTCTAGAGTTGTTGTAAACTGTTGTTCTGAGCCATCAAGCACAATCAACAGATCCCAGAGATGAGATGTCTAATTCAGGAACAACCATTGAGGATCAAACAAGGCCTTAATTAAACAATCTGTGTCCAGACAAAAAAAACACACACTCATCACCAGAGGGAGAATGGAGGATACAGCACCAAAATCTGGGTCATTTTTTAGAAAGTGAGAGAGGAAGATGGAGAGAGAAAGAGGGGTGGAGAGAAGAGACATTTAGGGAGTAAAGGAGAGCAAGGGAATAATAAGAAAAACAGGAGAGTGAAAAAAACAGAGGGGAAGAAGAAGAGGTAATGTGATAAGGAAGAAGAGGTAATGTGATAGAGAAAGTGTGAAAAGTAACTCACTGGAGGCTGACAGTCAGTTCTAAACATAACACTCATCTGCATTTGTAATTGAGAGGGAGCGGACACAGAAGCCATTCCCTGAAGAACGACAAGAGATGGCGGGAAGGAGGGAAGGAGGGATACAACAAACCAGCTTCAGTCGCGGCACTGTTATAAAACATTTATTCTGGCAGAAATATTTGAAGTTTTTCAGAGGCCTGGAAGCAGAGGCGAATCATAAAAAACCCTGATTGATCGTTGCCCAGAGAAACATTGGCACAGAAGATGTTCATGTCAGATAAAAATCCATATTGGGCTTTACAATCATTTACAAAAAGACTTAGAAATCTATTTAAAATTACAAAAAATAAAAATAAACGACAAGTAAGGATCTTTAAAAAGAACTTGCAGTGTTTTGTGTTGGGGGGGGGGGGGGGGGGGGGGGGTTGTCCTATCTGTGTCTGGGGTTCTATACTTTAGGGAGGTTCTTAGAATAGATCTCAGATCAGCTTCCCCAAGTCCAAACCTGAACTAAATAATTACGAGGTTGCACACAGAACAGACCTTGGGTCAGTGCTTAGGGACACCTTTCACCCACACAGTGGGACAGCTTGAGGCCTTATACGAATACTATAAAATGCATCTCTTTCCTTCAAGTACTGTCTGATCTCATACAGATGTAGGACAGCTATAAGCCAGGATTCCACTACACATCTTTCACCAATCCAGTCATGTCAGATTAGAGACTGCTCAAGGAAGGATGAAGGAAGGATGCAATTTGTAAGTAATTTAACAGGGCCCTGGTTTATTGATTGGTACACAGCAGCTCTTCTCCCGTGGGGGGCGCTAGTGAGTTAAACCAGGTCAGATCCCAGAGCCAGAGCCTCAGTTGGTACTCGGCCAGAACCTAGACACAGCTGTTGCCTCTCACAAGAGGTGCACTCACACAGGGTTACATTGGCAGTGTGTATACAGGACAGTGTGTGTGTGTGTGTGTGTAGGGTTGTATGCGTGTGTACGAGGAGTGTGATTTTATATGTAGATGTTGGGGTACATGGCATTGGGTAAGAGGAGTACACGTTCAAGCAGTATATATATATATATATATGTGTATATATATATATATTTAGTGTTGACAGTATATGGAGTGTGTGTACAAACAGGTTAGCATTGCAGAGGTGGTAGTTGATATCAGGTACAGGAGCATTCTAAAAAAGGCCTTCTGGGTCTAGGTTGGGGCAATTAGTAGAGGGTAGGGCTGGTCTGTCACTGGGCAGAATACTGCTGGGTCAACCACTAGCCCCAGGGACACACACAATAGCCCTGAGAGCCCCAGCCCCATACAAACGCATCACAGGCATTTCTATGGACACACACCTATTGTACTGTACCAGACCAGAGAGAGGGGAGGAAGACTCCCTAAGGGACCGGGCTCTACTAAACTGGGAGGTGACATGGAGAGTCTTTTTAGGAATGGGTTTGTTGACAGTTTTGACCCCATCCTTCTCCATTGCATTCCAGGGGTGTATCTCAATGCTCTGAAGTGGCTTCCTCGTCCCGTCTTCTTTGCTTCATCTGCACTGATGTGAATGAAACTGGTAGGCATCCTGTGTTTATTGATCAGTGCAGATGGAGAGGAGACGAGGAAGCCACTTTGGAACTCCTTCAGCTAGAGCCAGGTATTGGCTGGGACAGTGTGTTGAGGACTGCAGGTTCCAGCTGGTTCCACTCATTAATACAGTATGCTTCCTATATAAATGATCTCTCCCTCTCTAAGACTGTGTCAGTCAATATCATACCACTCAGTCACAACCATTAGTCCATTCTCTCTTATTGCCCACCTTGCTCCTCAACCTGCCCCATATAAACCCTAGGCCCAACATAACATACATATAAACCCCTAGGCCCAACATAACATCAATGTCATTCACAGTGGGGGTAGCACCAGAGTCAGTGTAGAGGGTTACAGCAGGTGAGGTCTGGGTCCAGTGTCTTTCACTGGCTCTAGAGGAGAGCCTCTGAGGTCATCAACGTGCGCCAGGGAACCTGGCCGGTTGCTGTTGAGTCACTGAAATTACATCTCACCAGGATGACATCACACCAAGAACAGGGCAGGACAAAACAGGTGAAGCGGCTCTCTTTCCCAGCCTCAGGTGTGACAACCACACAAATCTAGTATACACACATCTCCATTTAAAGCTTTAAAAACAAAGTCTAATTTCAAAAACTCATTGAGGACAAACATAGACAAAGTCCACTCTGGTAGGTATACTCCAGGGTTGTTTTGTGCAATACCTAACATCAATACGTTCACACAGGCAGACTAGATAGCCTGCACTCTTCTTTAGCAGTTTATTCAGTTCAGTGTTTTTTTCCCCCCTCTACAGCTCCTCTCCCGTTGGTGCGCTTAAAAAGCTCCACGGAGCGCACCCGAAGGGCTGTGATTGGTTAATTGGCTGCCGTTGCCTTGGTAATGTGTCGGCGCGGTAACAGGCTTGTAGTTCATCAGCTGGAGAAGCTGTGGTCGCTCCAGCGGGCCTGTGCTAGTCAGTCCATCTCTAGGTCCATGAGTTTGTTGCGTGAGCGGGGTGTGTGTGTGGTGTTGCGGCAGCAGCAGTGGGCACAAAGGAGGCCCAGGAGGAGAGAGAAGAGCCCCACGGACACAGAGGCTACAGAACCATACAGCAGAGGCAGCTTCAGAGAGTCCCACACTGGAGGGAGACACAGATAGAGAGAGAGAGAATGTCTTTATTATTTTGGAACTTCTGAGTGTAATGTTTACTGTTAATATTTATTGTTTATTTCTCTTTTGTTTACTATCTACTTCACTTGCTTTGGCAATGTTAACATACGTTTCCCATGCCAATAAAGCCCTTAAATTGAATTGAGAGAGAGAGTTCCCCGTTACTCACTGGGGAACCGTACGGTGAGGAACACCCTGGTAGAGGTGAGTTCTGCCCCCTGTGTCCAGGCCCCCGTGGAGGCAGAGCGGTACCAGGGCGTGGCCTGGCAGTGGTACTCCCCGCTGTCGCTGTCCTGGGTGGCGTGGATGTTCAGGGTGTAGGTGTGTGTGTCCGTGCGCTCCAGGGACACGTCACTGCTGGCGTTGCGCGCCTCCTTCTTGACCAAACCGAAGCGGTCCACGCTGGCCAGTAGGGTGCCCTCATTCCCCCCTCTCAGCCGTGTGAGGTACCAACGCACCTCGTAGGCCAGGTCATCTGAGGACAGGATCATATTAAACCACTTCATTGGGTTTATATGTAATATAGCTAACATCAGCAGATTACAACTGGATGTAGGGACAGGAAGAGGGGGGAGACTGGATGGAGCGACAGGCAGAGAGGGAGGGGAGACTGGATAGAGCGACAGGAAGAGGGGGGAGACTGGATAGAGCGACAGGCAGAGAGGGAGGGGAGACTGGATAGAGCGACAGGAAGAGAGGGAGGGGAGACTGGATAGAGCGACAGGCAGAGAGGGAGGGGAGACTGGATAGAGCAACAGGAAGAGGGGGAGACTGGATAGAGCAACAGGAAGAGGGGGAGACTGGATAGAGCAACAGGAAGAGAGAGAGGGGAGACTGGATAGAGCAACAGGAAGAGAGAGAGGGGAGACTGGATAGAGCAACAGGAAGAGAGGGGGAGGGGGGACTGGATAGAGCGACAGGAAGAGAGGGGAGCCTGGATAGAGCGACAGGAAGAGAGGGGAGCCTGGATAGAGCGACAGGAAGAGAGGGGGAGGGGAGCCTGGATAGAGCGACAGGAAGAGAGGGAGAGGGGAGCCTGGATAGAGCAACAGGAAGAGAGAGGGGAGACTGGATAGAGCAACAGGAAGAGAGGGGGGGGAGACTGGATAGAGTGACAGGAAGAGAGGGGGAGGGGGGACTGGATAGAGCGACAGGAAGAGAGGGGAGCCTGGATAGAGCGACAGGAAGAGAGGGGAGCCTGGATAGAGCGACAGGAAGAGAGGGGGAGGGGAGCCTGGATAGAGCGACAGGAAGAGAGGGGGAGGGGAGACTGGATAGAGCGACAGGAAGAGAGGGGGAGGGGAGACTGGATAGAGCGACAGGAAGGGAGGGGGAGGGAGACTGGAGACAGACAGAGACAGAAGTGGAAGGAGAACATGTAAAGTCTCTGTGCCAAGTATTTTATAGAAATCATTTCCATATGGTTGAGGCCAAAGGTTTCATCAGTATCGCTGAACCTACAGTTAGTGTCTGGTGTTGCCACCGTCTCAATGAGAATTCATGAATCTAAAGAAAACTCTACATGTGAATAGACATGCCATCACTGAGAGACCATAGAATACAGTATACATCTTCCATATGGATATATCTATTTCTCTATCCATGTATTCATATATCTGTGTATCTGTACTAAGGGCTCTTAGCAGAGGTCTAGAGAGGAGTAGCTTTAACTGGTCATTAATGTGTCTAAAGGGGACTATCATTACTGTTCCACCCACACACAGATTACACATCCATACTGTGTGTGTCTACAGCCACCTTTAGAGAACATCTCAGAGAAAGAGGGAAGGAACAAGAGGAAAAGATAAAGAAGAAGAGACTAGAGAAGAAAGACTATAAATAAAAGAGTGAGCAACAAGAAAAGGAGAGAATGAGAGAGAGAGAAACAAGAGAGCAGCGAGAGTGAGAGAGCAGCAGTGAGAGTGAGCGAGCGAGAGCAGCGAGAGTGAGCGAGCGAGAGCAGCGAGAGTGAGCGAGCGAGAGCAGCGAGAGTGAGCGAGCGAGCGAGAAGCAGCGCAAGAGCGAGAGCAGCGAGAGAGATTTAGCGTGCAGCGAGAGAGAGTTAGCGTGCAGCGAGAGATTTAGCGTGCAGCGAGAGAGCGTGCAGAGAGAGAGAGCGAGCGAGCAGTGAGAGAGCAGCGAGAGAGAGCAGCGAGAGAGAGCGAGCAGCGCCAGTGACCCAGAATGTGGTATGACATCTCTAGTCATATTTGATATCCTGTCCAGCAGCCTCTAATTACTGGACATCGTAACCACCAATACAGAGTTCTCTCCACACAAGAGTTGGAAGTAAAAATAAATAAATAAATAAATCCAGTACCATGGGGTGAATCCTAACTTAAGTAACATTTTCACTTAGTATCCCATTGACATCAATGCGTGACTAAATGAAGATTTCTGTTTTTTTTAAATGTCCATTAAGACTGCTAATACAAGGCCTACTCTGTGAAAAATATGAAGATTATGATGGTGATGATGATGATGAATAAGATGGGGAAAGGCAGGAAGGGATACATCTATATTTATAGAGATGGAACGGAGTGCACAGCAACCACTAGTTTCCACGGATACAAACTCTGTGTCCGGAGACTAGAGGTGACTGGATGTGACAGGGGCCTAAACGTAGAGGGCCTCTGGACTAATGGACCAATCAGGCCGATTACTCCAGACCTAATTGAGGACTGGTCAGTGGACGTTAGTCTTAAAGGGATAGTTTGGAAGCTGGGCTGTTGTCAATCTCAAAAGGGATAGTTTGGTGGCTGGGCCGATAATCTTAAAAGGGATATTTTGTTGGCTAGTGTTAACGGGATAGTTTGGTAGCTGCGCTGTTGTCAGTCTTAACCCTTTTCACTCGTGGAAATTGGCCTGTATGGATAGGGCCACATTTTAAATGTTTTGAACAGAATGAATATTTTAAAAATATGCATAACCATGGTAGCAATGATAAGGGAAGAGTTTGGAGATTATGGGGAAATGATCTGACCAAAGGTGAGGATAGTTCACCAGACAAGACTGAATCCAAACATTATACACTTCATGTGCATTTTACATTTACAGTACTTTTTGCAGCATTTGTCAATAAAGAAATCTAAAAATACTCTGGATACATTCAGTAACATAAGAATAGTTGCTAAAATGGGAAGGGGTCTGTCCATGATAGGGCGTTGCTCTGCCTTCTTGATATCTCAGTCGTGGGAAAGTGTCAGTAACATGCATGTAAGTCTCCCCTGGCTCAAAGTTAAGGAGAGATTGACTGCATCACTATTGGTCTTTGTGCGAGGTATTGATGTGTTGAAGGTACCAAACTGTCTGTTCAAGCAGTTGCCACACAGTTTGGACACTCATTGGTACAACACAAGACATGCAGCCAGAGGTCTCTTCACAGACCCCAGGTCCAGAACAGAGAAAGGGAAACGCACAGTATTAAATACAGCCATGACTACATGGAACTCTGGCACCCTAGGTAACTCAAACTAGCAATAAAACCAGATTCAAAAAAACATAAAAAGAACACCTTACCGCACAAAGGGGACTGTGAAGAGACAGCCATTTTATATATATTGCATTGTAATTTGCATTGTCCTATGTATTAGACCTAGATATTGTGTGTATGTACTAATATGTAGGCTGTGTGTCACGTTTTTAATTTATGCATTTCAGTCCTTGACTAATAATGTTCTGTACTATGCATTATGTCATGTTTCCTGTGGACCCCAGGAAGAGTACTAGTAGCTGCTGTTTTTGCAGCGGCTAATGGGGATCCTAATATATGCCAAAAATACCAAATATTCATGAAAATTCTGACGTAGTTGCAACATAACAAAAAAAGATTAGACGTTTTTGAGTGAGAGGTTCACCTGGTGTGTCCAAGTGGCCACACCTCTCCAGAATGTGCACAGTTCTATTAGTAATTTCAATGCACTTTTATGAATCAACGAAAGAGCCTTCAAATAATAAAGGTGCTTGCCTAGCTTTGCCATTGAGGAACTGAAGCAAGCACACTTGTAGTTTTTTGTTTGGAACAATCCAAAAACGGCCCATTATAAATCTCAATGTGGTTCAGGTTGGCATCGTTTGAAAGCCTGTTCCATTGCCAACATGACTAGCTAAGTTCTAAAATATACACTGCTCAAAAAAATTAAGGGAACACTAAAATAACACATCCTAGATCTGAATGAATGAAATAATCTTATTAAATACTTGTTTCTTTACATAGTTGAATGTGCTGACAAAATCACAAATAAATTATCAATGGAAATCAAATGTATCAACCCATGGAGGTCTGGATTTGGAGTCACCCTCAAAATTAAAGTGGAAAACCACACTACAGGCTGATCCAACATTGATGTAATGTCCTTAAAACAAGTCAAAATGAGGCTCAGTAGTGTGTGTGGCCTCCACGTGCCTGTATGACCTCCCTACAATGCCTGGGCATGCTCCTGATGAGGTGGCGGATGGTCTCCTGAGAGATCTCCTCCCAGACCTGGACTAAAGCATCCGCCAACTCCTGGACAGTCTGTGGTGCAACGTGGTGTTGGTGGATGGAGCGAGACATGATGTCCCAGATGTGCTCAATTGGATTCAGGTCTGGGGAACGGGCGGGCCAGTCCATAGCATCAATGCCTTCCTCTTGCAGGAACTGCTGACACACTCCAGCCACATGAGGTCTAGCATTGTCTTGCATTAGGAGGAACCCAGGGCCAACCGCACCAGCATATGGTCTCACAAGGGGTCTGAGGATCTCATCTCGGTACCTAATGGCAGTCAGGCTACCTCTGGCGAGGGCTGTGCGGCCCCCCAAAGAAATGCCACCCCACACCATGACTGACCCACCGCCAAACCGGTCATGCTGGAGGATGTTGCAGGCAGCAGAACGTTCTCCACGGCGTCTCCAGACTCTGTCACATGTGCTCAGTGTGAACCTGCTTTCATCTGTGAAGAGCACAGGGCGCCAGTGGCGAATTTGCCAATCTTGGTGTTCTCTGGCAAATGCCAAACGTCCTGCACGGTGTTGGGCTGTAAGCACAACCCCCACTGTGGACGTCGGGCCCTCATACCACCCTCATGGAGTCTGTTTCTGACCGTTTGAGCAGACACATGCACATTTGTGGCCTGCTGGAGGTCATTTTGCAGGGCTCTGGCAGTGCTCCTCCTGCTCCTCCTTGCACAAAGATGGAGGTAGCAGTCCTGCTGCTGGGTTGTTGCCCTCCTACGGCCTCCTCCACGTCTCCTGATGTACTGGCCTGTCTCCTGGTAGCGCCTCCATGCTCTGGACACTACGCTGACAGACACAGCAAACCTTCTTGCCACAGCTCGCATTGATGTGCCATCCTGGATGAGCTGCACTACCTGAGCCACTTGTGTGGGTTGTAGACTCCGTCTCATGCTACCACTAGAGTGAAAGCACCGCCAGCATTCAAAAGTGACCAAAACATCAGCCAGGAAGCATAGGAACTGAGATGTGGTCTGTGGTCACCACCTGCAAAACCAGTCCTTTATTGGGGGTGTCTTGCTAATTGCCTATAATTTCCACCTGTTGTCTACTCCATTTGCACAACAGCATGTGAAATGTATTGTCAATCAGTGTTGCTTCCTAAGTGGACAGTTTGATTTCACAGAAGTGTGATTGACTTGGAGTTACATTGTGTTGTTTAAGTGTTCCCTTTATTTTTTTGAGCAGTGTATATCTTAGTGTTAGGCTTACACAAGGCACTACAGACAAACATTGTAATTTTGGTGTCATGAGTGTGTTCAAGTGCGTGTTCTGCGGCAAATTTTCAACACAATACGACAAACATAGGCTCATTCTGTTCAGAACAACCCAGGGTATGACATGCCATCTTGTAACTGTACATCAAAACATAGCGAACATAAATGTTGATCCTGTAAATACATTAATAAAAAATGGAAATGTGAAGTGCACATTTGGACTCACGGTGCTAAAACTAGTAGTTGTAAAAAGTAGTGGTGGTAGTGCGTTGCTAGGTAACGACGTAAACGATGCCACTTTATATGAACGTGGCCATGTGTATGGGCAGGAGAGGCTCTAACAATGGGAACTCCAAACCACCCGTTGTATAAACACAATTATAACGTCTGCCGGTTGAAACTCATACAGCGCTGTACGGCGGACTGCCTGAGCTCTGACGTCATATATAACATGTTACTGTACAGCCCCTGCGATCCAATTGAGGCGCTCATCAATGACCAAATCTGCCATTTTCAACCCGTATATGGGATGACAGGGGCTGTGAGTGTAAAGGGTTAATAGTTTGGTAGCTGGGCCTTTTATATTGAATCGAAAGTAGGGTGTTTCTATGAAGCCACTCAGGATATCCTTTCAGATAGGAACTAAGTTATAAAGCTTTATAAATCCACTGTTTGCCTCCTTTGACATTGAATACAATTATAGCAAAGGACAGGGAGCGAGAACATGAAGATATTGAAATAATAACACATCCCTGGAGCTGTATGAACATCCATTACAATACCCAAATAGAAGATATCTAAAGAGGAATTGAGGTGAACGCCACACCTTAGAGAAACAAATAGAAGGTATGTAATGGGTCTTCTTCAGTGGAGGTATGGCTAGGTCATAGATCAGGCTATTCCCCTGAGCTTTGGTTTCAAGTGCCAAGACCCCCTGTACCAGGCACTGCAGATAACATTCTCTCACTTACATGCACACACATGCTTGCGAGCACACACACACACACACACACACACAGATTGGTCCCAGCTGTTCCAGTGTACTGTAATTCCTCTCATATGCTGCTCTTTGAACCACACGCGTAACAACAATAACTGAGACGGCAAAACAAATACATCACCAGTGTTCCCATTAACAAGCTTGATCCCACCACAACACAACAGTATGCTGCAAGATTCCTTCCACACTTTACAGTCTCCCACTAGCCCCTTTATCTTCCTCCTCCTCTATCCTCCTCCTCCCGTCTCATCAACACCAGGACCCACTGAGGAGAAATAAAACTAGAACGTCTGCACATCGAAATGAACGGAATAAAATACATTTGATTGTTTCATTCCATGTATTGGTCCCCAGAGGGGGGAGTGAGTTAGTTTTTCCAGCAGCAGCAGAAGGTAAAGACCAACAGTGGTAGAGACACTACAGGCATCCAGAACACAGACCTCAACAGGGATACTGCCACTGATGTCTGCTAGAAAAAAGTCTATTACATGTGGGCCATAAAGCACCGCTACAACACAACACACAGGAATACTAAACACTGCATGGACCTCGTAGAATCACAACGAGCAGAACGGCCATTCCAATTACGAGCAACGGGCCATGTCCGACGAGCGGCGGCCATATTGGGTGTCTCATTTGGAATTGATGCCAACAAGTCACGACATCGCATACATTCTATTGTGTCGCCATATTTGGGTGGAATGTGAAAAATAGAGTAGACCTTAGAGTTATGGGCTGACCTAAAGATACATATCCATTTGACACACAACCCATGTCTGTTCTGTTGTGCTACCCATTCTATTTCTATGCTCAAGCGGTCCTCCCCTTTATTACCAGACTTAATGGCCTGAGTGAGTCTCTTTCCCCACTCCAGTGAGTTAGACTGTTCTCTCTTCACCACTCCTTTAGGAGATCTCGCCAGTCTCTTCTCCCTGTGAGTGGGTAATGGACCATGGAATAGAGCTATTAATTACTGGCTGGAGAGGAGAGGAGAAGAGAACAGGTTTAGCAGGCTAGTTTGATTCTGTGGGACAGGCTAGGAGAGAATAGGGTTAGCAGGCTAGGAGAGAACAGGGTTAGCAGGCTAGTTTGATTCTGTGGGACAGGCTAGGAGTAAACAGGGTTAGCAGGCTAGTTTGATTCTGTGGGACAGGCTAGGAGAGAACAGGGTTAGCAGGCTAGTTTGATACTGTGGGGCAGGATAGGAGAGAACAGGGTTAGCAGGCTAGTTTGATACTGTGGGGCAGGCTAGGAGAGTACAGGGTTAGCAGGCTAGTTTGGTTCTGTGGGGCAGGCTAGGCGAGAACAGGGTTAGCAGGCTAGTTTGATTCTGTGGGGCAGGCTAGGAGAGAACAGGGTTAGCAGGCTAGTTTGATACTGTGGGGCAGGCTAGGAGAGTACAGGGTTAGCAGGCTAGTTTGATTCTGTGGGGCAGGCTAGGAGAGAACAGGGTTAGCAGGCTAGTTTGATACTGTGGGGCAGGCTAGGAGAGAACAGGGTTAGCAGGCTAGTTTGGTTCTGTGGGGCAGGCTAGGAGAGTACAGGGTTAGCAGGCTAGTTTGATTCTGTGGGGCAGGCTAGGAGAGAACAGGGTTAGCAGGCTAGTTTGATACTGTGGGGCAGGCTAGGAGAGGAGATAGAGACTAGACAGTGAACTACTGTAATCAAATCAAATCAAATTTTATTGGTCACATGCGCCGAATACAACAGGTGCAGACATTGCAGTGAAATGCTTACTTACAGCCCTTAACCAACAGTGCATTTATTTTAAACAAAAAAAGTAAGAATAAAACAACAACAAAAGTGTTGAGAAAAAAAGAGCAGAAGTAAAATAAAGTGACAGTAGGGAGGCTATATATACAGGGGGGTACCGTTGCAGAGTCAATGTGCGGGGGCACCGGCTAGTTGAGATAGTTGAAGTAATATGTACATGTGGGTAGAGTTAAAGTGACTATGCATAAATACTTAACAGAGTAGCAGCAGCGTAAAAAGGATGGGGTGGGGGGGCAGTGCAAATAGTCCAGGTAGCCATGATTAGCTGTTCAGGAGTCTTATGGCTTGGGGGTAGAAGCTGTTGAGAAGTCTTTTGGACCTAGACTTGGCACTCCGGTACCGCTTGCCGTGCGGTAGCAGAGAGAACAGTCTATGACTAGGGTGGCTGGAGTCTTTGACAATTTTGAGGGCCTTCCTCTGACACCGCCTGGTATAGAGGTCCTGGATGGCAGGGAGCTTTGCCCCAGAGATGTACTGGGCCGTACGCACTACCCTCTGTAGTGCCTTGCGGTCAGAGGCCAAGCAGTTGCCATACCAGGCGGTGATGCAACCAGTCAGGATGCTCTCGATGGTGCAGCTGTAGAATTTTTTGAGGATCTGAGGACCCATGCCAAATCTTTTTAGTCTCCTGAGGGGGAATAGGCTTTGTCGTGCCCTCTTCACGACTGTCTTGGTGTGTTTGGACCATGATAGTTTGTTGGTGATGTGGACACCAAGGAACTTGAAGCTCTCAACCTGTTCCACTACAGCCCCGTCGATGAGAATGGGGGCGTGCTCAGTCCTCTTTTTTTTCCTGTAGTCCACAATCATCTCCTTTGTCTTGGTCACGTTGAGGGAGAGGTTGTTGTCCTGGCACCACACGGCCAGATCTCTGACCTCCTCCCTATAGGCTGTCTCATCGTTGTCGGTGATCAGGCCTACCACTGTTGTGTCGTCGGCAAACTTAATGATGGTGTTGGAGTCGTGCCTGGCCATGCAGTCATGGGTGAACAGAGAGTACAGGAGGGGACTGAGCACGCACCCCTGAGGGGCCCCCGTGTTGAGGATCAGTGTGGCAGATGTGTTGTTACCTACCCTTACCTTACCCTTACCTTACTTAATCTTAAAGGATGGTTCAATCCTAGTCTGACGTTTTCATGCTTCTTTAGTGGGCTTAAAGTACTGGGCCGAGTCCATATTCCACTCCATACAATTTTATGTTCCATCTTTCTCTTGATCTTAACCTTCTTTTGTCCTTTTGACCTCTCACGGCGGCAACTGGCACAAGCAGGGACAAAGTCTTCAGTTTCTCCCCTAAGGAAACAGACACTCTGTACTCTGGGTACAGAGACACGACAGCATCTGAGAAAAACCGCTGTTGCTCGTCAGCTCTGACTGCTGCCACGCCACGCAAAACAAACACATAACTCTTTGATGACAACATCCTAGTGTCCCAACCACTCACACTCAAGGACACACTTCTATCCATTTCCTGTGCATTCTACACATTTGCTGTGCATTCCTTGCGTTGTGAACATCTGACGTCTCCCGTTAGTCTTGGTCAACAGGCATCAACACGCCAGGCCAACAGCTAGTTAGCTTTCTCAACTGCATCAGTTCACAAGTGCAACATTCCCACCAACACACATGCAGTCTGTCGGTCTCACACAATCACCACACCGGCTGTGTCCTAATGGTCTAATATATATTTATTTCCTTGATGGCCACTGATCTGAAAAGGTCATGATGATAAACCAAGAGGAATGGTTTAAATCCATCTGTCCAGTCATATCAGCTAGGAAAGGAAACGGGAAAAGGAAACAAGGAAAGGAGGCCGTTTGTGTCATCTTATGGTCTCTCTGTGACGCTAGGTCTTGTGGGTAGGCCCATTCCGGAGCTGCGTAGGAACGGGATTATCCTGCTCAGACTTGTTCCTGCGCTGTAAATGTTGTATATAGGGTATCACTGTCGATTACTCAACATTTACACCAAACCATCAGTCACATCATGTACCATCCAGTCCCTCTCCTTTCTCTCTGCTATTCTTCTAGACTGTTCCCCAAGTCTATCTAACACTTGGTTTCATGTTGTATTGTTGGCAGTTTTACAGCACCTCACATATCCTACATTAACAGCATTAATATGGGGATTAAATATGCCCCACCCCTGTAATAGGACACAGAATAAATAGGGTGTGTGTGTGTGTGTGTGTGTGTGTGTGTGTGTGTGTGTGCGCGCGCTAAGACAGCAATAAAAGTTGGGTAACACCATCCGGTGCATGACTAAACGACAGCACACTCACTTGAATGTAAGAAGACATACGTGTGAGTTTAGGACACCGCAGACGGCAGGGTTGGGCAATACCGTATCAGTCGGCACATGACTAAATGAAACAAACCACTGCCACACCTTAAGGAAACGAGATGTATCTGTTTTAGTATCAGTTGTAACAATTTGGCTTGAATAGTGCGTCACAATACCCATTTTGAGGCATCATGACCAAGACAATAAGAGTAGCTCAGTAATACCATTCCCCTGCAGCCTTCCAGCTGTCTCCCTGTAGGTAACTAACTGCTATGTTCTTCCATCAGGAAAAGAAGCTGCAACTGCCCATAAAATTACCACGACATTCCATTACGTTCTCTGATATGCATGTGAATAACAGGAAGGCGTGTGTGTGTGTGTGAGAGACTGTGTGTATGCATGTGAATACATGCACACACACCAACAGCTGGGGTTCTGAAAAATGACACTTTTTCCCCCCTCTTGCGTAATCGCATTATCACATTCAGACAAACACACACACACACACACACACACAGCTGCTGAGCAGAATTCTGTTCTGATCTGACTGCTCTCTGTTGTGTTAGACTGGACTGTAGAACATAGAAAGATAATATCAGAGAGAGCGAGCGAGAGACACAGCGAGCGAGAGACACAGCGAGCGAGAGACACAGCGAGCGAGAGAGAGCGAGCGAGAGACACAGCGAGCGAGAGACACAGCGAGCGAGAGACACAGCGAGCGAGAGACACAGCGAGCGAGAGAGAGCGAGCGAGAGCCACAGCGAGCGAGAGACACAGCGAGCGAGAGACACAGCGAGCGAGAGCGAGCGACACAGCGAGCGAGAGACACAGCGAGCGAGAGACACAGCGAGCGAGAGACACAGCGAGCGAGAGACACAGCGAGCGAGAGACACAGCGAGCGAGAGACACAGCGAGCGAGAGACACACAGAGAGAGAGAGAGATTTATGTAATCTAATGGCTGAGAGAGGGAGGGAGAGGAAGACAAAGTGAGAGAGAGAGAGTTGATAAGAGAGAGAATGAGACAGAGCAACTTCCAATAAGAGGTCATACTGCACTCCTCCCTGAGCAGGGAGAACGGGATAGATTGAGTGCAGAAAGAACAGTGTGATAAGAGGCAGGATGAGGACAGGAGGAAGGGAGGAGAGGATGTGGGAAGGATGGAGAGATGTGAACAGGAGAGCTGATAAGAAACTAATGAACTCTGTCTCAACACTGGAAGGTTGTGATCCAGCCATCACCTGATGAGAGTGTGTGATGTCTCCTACCTGACTTGGGGGATGCTCCAGAGACGCTCAGGGCACACACCAACTTGCCGGTCTCCCAGGGATACAGAGTGGTGGTGTCAGAGCGGATGGCCACGGCGAACGAGGGGCCTACAGGAAGGAACACACACAGGTTAGAGGTCAGGGGTTACATTCACTGTGCTTACACCCCTAACACCCTTTAATACACAGTCCAACATGGTCCTTCACCCGGTCTTTCAAAGGTGCTCATCCAAATAACTCTGTCTCCTCTAACACATGTCCAACACGCCCACACAAAGAGAGCCAGTGATACGGATCCTTGCGGCTTCTAACTGATTTGTCCAGGAGAGATTTGCTATGGGTTGCCACTTTGAAGCTTCCACCCCACAGAGAGGAAGAAGGGCCTAGCGGTTAGGAGCGTTGGACCAGTAACAGAAAGGTTGCTGGTTCGAATCTGCCAATGTGCCCTTGAGCAAGGCACTTAACTCTAATTGCTCCTCTAAGACGCTCTGTATTAGAGTGTCTGCTAAATGACAAATGTAAACGTAAGCGAGAGCGTGTGTCTTTCCACAGTGAGAGAGAGAACACGAGGAGTCTACCTCCCCAGAGACAGTAGTAGGGGTTTCAATAACTATTCACACCCCTCTACCACTAAGATCAAACACAGCCAACTAGGCCAATGCAGGGAATGTGTGAGAGTATATTTTGAGTTCATGTGTATCCTTCAGTAAAAGACTAGTGGGTATAGACAGTAGATATGACTATGTAACTCAGTGGTGGTCAGGGTGTGTGTTCCATCCTCATACCAGTCTCCTGGAAGTTGATCTGGACCTTGTTGGACTTGGCGCTGACAGCTTTGGTCCAGGCCTGGCCTGGTTGTTTGGTCCAGGTGGTGATGTCACACCAGTAGAAGCCCCGGTCAGCCTGCTGCACTCCGGCCAGACGGAAGCAGAACTCAGCCGGACCAGTCTTAGTCAGAACAAGGCTGTCCCTGGGAGCCAGAATCCAGTTTAGTTTCAACATAACTCACTAGTAATGACACAACTTAATTCATCTTATGATACATACTGCTCAGTACAGTGTGTGTGTCTCTACCTGCGGTTAGGATCTGTAGCCCCTCCATGCTGTAGTACAGAGTCAGGACTGAGAGAGAGGACGGTTCTGGTGGCAGCATCCACGCTCTCCTGAGTCTGCACCAGCACAGAGTAGCCCGGGTCCTGCAAGTGCTCTTGGGATACGGTACAGCTCATCTCAAAGGTGGCTCCGCCCGCTGCCGCCTCACGCACACGCTTCGCCACGGCGGTTAGAGACGGACCTGGAGGGAGACAGATCAGTCAATCAATAAATCAGTGAGTCAATCAATCAAAGTGTTCATCCTTATGACTTAAAAAAGCTGTCTGGAGCTCAACCAAAATCAAGGACCATGAGAGCAACAGGGATTTGGGTGATAGTGTGGGCCAGGTACTGAGGTAATGGCAAGGGAAGCAGTGCAAGCCATCAAGCTAGAGGCTAGCAGAGTGGTAAGTAAACATCTTGGAGAAAAATCTGGCCTTAATGGCCATGTACTGTTATAATCTCTACCCCGCACAGCCAGAAGGGGACTGGCCACCCCTCAGAGCCTGGTTCCTCTAAGTTTCTTCCTAGGTTTCTGCCTTTCTACTGAGTTTTCCCTAGCCACCGTGCTTCTACATCTGCATTGCTTGCTGTTTGGGGTTTTAGGCTGGGTTTCTGTATAGCACTTTGTGACATCTGCTGATGTAAAAAGGGCTTTATAAATAACATTTGATTGATTGATTTGATAGTGAGTAACCAGGACTACAGACAGACCGTAAACAGTCAGACGCTCTGTAACCACAGCTACTGTTCCCTAACAACCAGCTGTCAGTAGTAACCACAGAGACTGAGTGGACAGACCATCAGTAGGAAAGTCTGGACTTCATGAATGGACAATGACACTGACTGAGCTCTGCAGACAGAGACGGACAGAGAGAGTGAGAGATGAAGAGAGCGTTTGAGAGAAGAACAGAGAGAGAAGGGGAATCCCAGAGTTGCTGGGAGGACAGAGGAAGACAGTCAAAAGAGAAGAAAAAAATAATTATAATTATATATATATATATATATATATATATATATATATATATATATATATATATATATATATATATATATATATATATATATATATATATATATATATATATATATATACACACATACATATACACACACACACACTCCCTACGGTATATGCTGATCATATCTCATCGCTATTCAGTAGCTATTACACTAGATCACCATCATCTAATTAGCATTATGGGGTTCACAGAGTTCAGTATGTGTGTGTGCGCGTGTGTGCGTCTGTGTAAAAAGGTTATTTCGTGAGAATCTGGAAGCCGAAGGGCAAATGTTGTGAAGTTATATCAATGAGAACTATTTAGACTCAATCAACAGTGGGAACTAGGACTCATAGCTGTCGCTCACACGCCAAACTGACTGACGCCATCGCTGGTGTGTTAGAAACTGATGATCCGTCTGTGTCTGTGTGTGTGTGTGTGTGTGTGTGTGCCATGGTATAGGCTTTCCTGTTGTCAGACCTACAGTGGCACCTCTACATCCACTGCCATGTTTGTTGAGCGGCCAACATGAAAGAAGCCAAGGTTACATGGGAATGCTTTCCATCCTCTAGCTTTGACTCCCATTCAGAACACATGTCACTTATTACCTCAAACACATCAAAGAAAACATGTGATGAGAAAACAAATTAGCATAGCAGAATGACACATGTATTAAATAACATTGCTATATTCAGGTGGTTTCGTCAAAGATAAATAAAAAAGGAGGGAGGAAGGAGAGGAGAGGAAGAGCGAGAGAATGAGTGTCATCACTACTTACGTTTGGATTCCCATCGGACGGTGAGAGGGGGGGTGAGGTACTCTGCTTCCTTCTCCATTCCACCCTGCCTAGAGGGACTCCATGCTGTCACACTGCATGCATACGCCCCCATGTCCACCTCCTGATGACACACACACACACACACACACCTTGTTAGCGGCTCTAGCTTCAATACAAACTTGTGTGTCTAACAAATGATTGTGCTTTAGGTACACACACACACCTGTGTGCGTAGGAAGCGGAGCTTGAATGTATCCGGCTCTACTCGGGTCAGAACGATGGCACCAGACTCCAACCTGTCACGGTACAGCGTCCCAGACTTCAGGTTGCCGTGGGCATCCAGGGAACCAATGGGGAGGGTGGTCTGTGTGGTTGTCGGGCGGTCGCCGGGTGGACCAGGAAGTGGTGTGTACTCCCAGGCCACGCCCAGTCGGCCCCCTGCAAGGAGGTGGATGATGTTGGTCACATGACACGCCAGCTCTATGAGGTCACCTGTGACCTGCGGGGTCGACGAGGGGGTAAGGGTCACGGCGAAACTAGGCTCTGGAGGAAGGGACAGAAAGATGGAGGGGAGGAAAGAAGAACAGAGAGAGAGAAACATCAATAAAACAAGACACTAAATGTCAATAAAGGGACATGGTAAAATAACATCCACCTTAGGGCCAGATTAGTTAGTTATGAACGACTCATCTAGAAGCCACTTCACATCCACTGGGGTAGTGGTGAGCAGAGCGTTTCCCTGTCTGTAGGTGTGAATCCAATGTGTGGTGTGTTAGGGATGTGCACAGTTATTCAAATATCCGAACGTGCGTTTGTATTCAAATACTTGTGAGTATTCATTTTTGTGAAAAAAAAAAGAAAGTGTTTTCAAGAAGGATGTTTCGAAATTAAAATATCCATGTGACATTGTTACATACAAGGACATACCATTTCAAATTATGAATTTAATTAAACAAACTTCAACGTAGATTTTATGACATGCGCCCCATAAAAGTAATTATATAAATGTATATTTAATAAATACTGGTAGCCGACCAGTAGCCTTCTCCTGTGTAGCTTGTTTATCATGTTGGCCAATCAAACGACAAAGAGGCTCAGTGTGTAGCAAGTGGAGTGAAAGTTCACTAATGCAATGAAAGACGGAATAAAATTACAGAATTAAAAGTTAACAAAAATGAGAAGGTGTAGGCTACAACGAGCAACCAACAGGTCGCCTGTTTTATCTGAATGGTGTTGGGGAGAAAGTGCAGCATGTGGCCTCAAATAGCCTAGCTAGCTTCTCTAGGCTCCTCCAGTCAAGACAGGCACTGTTATATGGGATAATAAATTGTGGCTGCTACAAGTTAGCTAGTCTTGGCTGTAGTCACGTTGCCTTGGCTACTTGTCGTCTCGCTAGCGCCCATCTCACAAGCCTCTCCGCAGAGCAATAGAGCACCAGCCTCTCTCCCTCCAGCAGCAGTGCTCAGGTTAAAAACGTATGTTAAAATATATATTTTTACAAATAACAAGTATTTAGAATATCCAGATATCCAACAAAAATTAATGATACTATTCGAATAGTGAAATGATTTAGAAACCCCATTCTTAGTGTGTGAGCGCGCAATGGGGCAATCTGACTTCTCAAACACTCACACGGGCACACAGTGGATCAGTGTGAAACGACTGAGGCTTACACACACACAGTGTATCAGTGTTAAGCGTCAGTGGCGGAGTGTGTGTGGGGTCTCTGTAGGTGATGGAGCTGGTATCTCAGTCAGACCTCTAGTCTACAGATTGGCCCTTTACGCGCCAATGAACAGTGAACACACACATACCTTCCTTGCTCTTGATTAGTGTGTGTGTGTGTTCGTGGGTTTGTCGTGTCATTTGGACGTCACAGGGGCTGAATCATGCACTGTCACCATCTGCTACACTGCTGTGAGGATCATCACACGCTCATCTGCGAAAATCCTCCTTACTTCCTTTGTGAGGTGGAGAGAATCCCAGCCAATTACCCATGTGCCCATTGCTCCTCTCTCATCCCCCTCCTATCACTCTGACACACACAGTAGCTTATTAATAGACCAAAGGAAGACTCACACTGCAGATTGACTCAAATTTCCTGCTAATGGCCTACAAACAGAACAAAACATACACATAACATTCTTACAAAACACGTGCCCACACAAGTACACCCACCCTCCCACACACACACACACACACACCCCTACTTCCCCAAGACCGGCTTAACTGAGCCATTATACACAGGACAAGGGCTGTCCCAGGGCCGTTTGTTAAGGGAATAGAAAGCTGATCTATACTCCAGGTGATAATGACCCTCAAAACAAAACACTAATGCACATTTTAAAACTCAACAACACGACTAGGTTTCCATTAGCCTGGCTGTGGTTCCCAACTGGTTGGTATGGACCATAGAGATGTGGTCCTCTGTAGCTCAGCTGGTAGAGCACGGCGCTTGTAACGCCAAGGTAGTGGGTTCGATCCCCGGGACCACCCATACACAAAAATGTATGCACGCATGACTGTAAGTCGCTTTGGATAAAAGCGTCTGCTAAATGGCATATTATATTATTATTATATTATAGAATATGAAATGAAATACATACAGAAAGTATTCAGACCCTTTCACTTTTTCCACTTTGTTACGTTACAGCCCTTATTCTAAAATGGATTTAAAAATAATAATCAACAGCAATCAACACACATAACCCCATAATTACAAAGCAAAGACGTTTTTGCAAATTTATATATATTTTTAACAGAAATACCTTACTTACATAAGTATTCAGACCTTTTGCTATGAGACTTGAAATTGAGCTCAGGTACATCCTGTTTCCATTGATCATCCTTGAGATGTTTCTACAACTTCATTGGAGTCCACCTGTGGTAAATTCAATTGATTGGACATGATTTGGAAAGGCACACACCTGTCTATATAAGGTCCCAGTGTTGACAGTGCATGTCAGAGCAAAAACCAAGCCATGAGGTTGAAGGAATTGTCCGTAGAGCACCAAGACAGGATTGTGTAAAGGCACAGATCTGAGGAAGGGTACCAAAAAATGTCTGCAGCATTGAAGGTCCCAAGAACACAGTGGCCTTCATCATACTTAAATGGAAGAAGTTTGGAACCACCAAGACTCTTCCTAGAGCTGGCCGACCGGCCAAACTGAGCAATCGGGGGAGAAGGACCTTGGTCAGGGAGGAGACCAAGATCCTGATGGTCACTCTGACAGAGCTCCAGAGTTCCTCTGTGGAGATGGGAGAACCTTCCAGAAAGACAACCATCTCTGCAGCACTCCACCAATCAGGCCTTTATGGTAGAGTGACCAGACGGAAGACACCTAAAGACTCTCAGACCATGAGAAACAAGATTCTCTGGTCTGATGAAACCAAGATTGAACTCTTTGGCCTGAATGCCAAGCTTCACATCTGGGAGGAAACCTTGCACCATCCCTACGGTGAAGCATGGTGGTGGCAGCATCATGCTGTGGGGATGTTTTTCAGCGGCAGGGACTGGGAGACTAGTCAGGATCGAGGCAAAGACGAACGGAGCAAAATACAGAGAGATCCTTGATGAAAACCTGCTCCAGAGCGTTCACCTTCCAACAGGATAACAACCCTAAGCACACAGCCAAGACAACGCAGGAGTGACTTCGGGAAAAGTCTCAGAATGTCCTTGAGTGGCCCAGTCAGAGCCCGGACTTGAACCAGATCTAAAATCTTTGGAGACCTGAAAATAGCTGTGCAGCAACACTCCCCATCTAACCTGACAGAGCTTGAGAGGATCTGCAGAGAAGAATGGGAGAAACTCCGCAAATACAGGTGTGCCAAGCTTGTAGTGTCATACCCAAGAAGACTTGAGGCTGTAATCGCTGCCAAAGGTGCGTCAAAGTACTAAGTAAAAGGGTCTGAATACTTACGTAAATGTGATTTCAGTTTTTTATAAATTAGCAAACATTTGTACAAACCTGTTTTTGCTTTGTCATTATGGGGTATTGCATGTAGATTGATGAGGGGGAAAAAATGATTTAATACATTTTAGAATAAGGCTGTAACGTAACAAAATGTAGAAAGAGTCAAGGGGTCTGAACACTTTCCGAAGGCCCTGTATATGCATGTAATTATATGGAACTACTGCTGGGTTGTGGTTAGACTGGATGGAAGTTTTGTTTACTTGAAAGGCCGTATTGAAAACAGACAGTTTGGGTATAGCCTAGAGCAGCATAGGGGTTGACTACCACTGGTCTACAGACTCTACATTCAGGATGTTGTGCTTTTTTGCCTGCCTTGTTAAGAGTGTGACATATAAATAAATAAAAATACAAGCACAAAAACAGACACTTGGGAGGACATTTCAATTGATTAAAAGCTCTGATAAAACCAGTTTGTGTTGCAATTGATTTGGATCAGACCGGTCTTAGGGTTGTGTGAGCAGGGGCAAGCTGAAGCAGTGTTAACTGCCAGATATCTCTGGGGAGGTGTGTGTGTGTGTGAGACTCACTGTTAACACAGGTCTATAGTGTCAACGGTAACCACAGTCTGGCCTCTGAAATAGGTCATCCAATCTTAGTACTATTGTGACAAAGTTCAGGTAAGAACATAAAATGTGTTGAACTTTGACCTCATACAGTAAGGGAACAATATACTTCAGCCACCATGTTTCCCTAGGAGCTAAAAGAGCGTGACACAGAACGTGACATTTGAGTGTGTCGAGTTCCGCGCCGTTTTCATGCGGTCTGGCGTGTTACCATAGAGATACCATCCGTTTATAACAGACAGAAACTACCTGACAATCTCAACTCTAGAGACGCTTGCTAACTTACTATTGTACTTGAGTTCACCTTGACTACCACACAAACCAGATGTTACTAACAAAATTCTGTATATTTCATGAAAATAGTTAGACATTGGTGCCATAAATAATAAAACACACTCAAGCGTAAGTGTCTGCACACACACCTAATATAGTTAGTGTGTCACACACACACACCCTGTGCAACTCAAAAACGCCAAGGGAAGATTTAATTATTTGGACAGAGCAAGCAGGTGTTCTGTCTGGAGTGAGGATAGATAGAGAGAGAAAGAGAGAAAAAGGGAGTATGCATGTTCCATGGTATGTTCTCTGAGGACCCTCTCCACTGCCAAGAAGCTCTGGCCTTCATCGGAGGGTCTCTGGTTTCACTGGGGTGTTTGAGCGTGTGTGTGTGTGTGTGTGTGTATGTATGTATGTATGTGAACCAGATATGACCCAGAGTGCATTCCTCCACCGAGTCAACACCATCTTTTCCTCCGCTCCCTCCTTCGTGCTTCCCCCATACCTCTTCCTCAGCAGAAAGCAGCCACTGAGCGTTCTGAAGCCTGAGTCAGACATAATAATAATAATGCCATTTAGCAGACGCTTTTATCCAAAGCGACTTACAGTCAAGTGTGCATACATTTTTACGTATGGGTGGTCCCGGGGATCGAACCCACTACCCTGGCGTTACAAGCGCCATGCTCTACCAATTGAGCTAGAGGACCACCAGACATGAAGATATGGTGAGAGAACCAGTGGTGCCATTTATGATGAGGGAGGATGATAATTTATGAGCATGGCACCTTATTTTCTATTCCAGCATATTGGATAACTGTCATTCATATTCCATTCACCCAGCTCAATGTAACATCGACAGGTTTAGGCTACTACATGATACTCTTAATTTTCCCTATACCCATCATGAGGTTGCTACAACCTAGCCTATGAATTAAAATGTATAACATAGGCGCACAGGTCGAGAAGATTTTTAGTAATCAAGGTGACAGACAGTGACACATTCAATACCACCTTCCACACTCTTGCCTGCATCTAGTTGATGTAGGGTGTAATCATTAGTCCAACAGTTGCAAATGCAAGTTTTTCTTGGACAAATTCAGGTATGTTTATCCCGTTTCGTTTGCTTCCGTTTAAGAAACATTTTTCAACAGAATCAACGGAATGAATCAACCCCTGATCACACGCATACACTTCACTTTCATAGCAGCCACATAAAAACAGCATGATCACTTTGCTCGTTGTATACACACACACACACCTCCTTCTCGCAACTATCTACACTCACCTTTTCCCTTCGCTTGTGGACCTTAGTGCACAACACATCAGCTGTATGTGACCAGGTGAAAAAAAACTTTCCAAGCCAAACCGTCATATGATAACCGCTACAAACAGCCTACATTGTTGTCACGTCATAGTCAACATAGCTACTAGAACTAATGCTTTAGTAAACCTGCTACAATCATGTAGTACAGTGTACAGTCAGAAAGCAGTTTAGCAGTTACACCAGTGGACCCTGGTGGCAATAAATCAATAAAAACTTAAGCTTACCTTGACTTGGAAGAGTTCCAGTGTTGGATAGCCATAGCCAGCTAGCTAAAATAGCCTCCCTCTCTGTTTGAGCCAGGTGTTTGAGTAGGCTAAACTAGCTTGCTGCATATAATACATCTCCCTCTCCCTTAATTTTTGAATAAATTAATTTGTTCAAAAACTGTTAAACTATTGTTTCCCTCACTTTGAGTCAACTACTCACCACATGTTATGCACTGCAGTACTAGCTAGATGTAGCTTATGCTTTCAGTACTAGATTCATTCTCTGATCTTTTGATTGGGTGGACAACATGTCAGTTCATGCTGCAAGAGCGCTGATAGGTTGGAGGACGTCCTCTGGAAGTTGTCATAATTACTGTGCAAGTCTATGGAAGGGGGTGAGAATCATGAGCCTCCTAGGGTTTGTATTGAAGTCAATGTACCCAGAGGAGGACAGAAGCAAGCTGTCCTCCGGCTACACCATGGTGCTACCCTACAGAGTGCAGCTGAGGCTACTATAGACCTTCATTGCAAAACAATGTGTTTTAATCAATTATTTGGTAAACATATTTTGCATAGTTTTATCTAAAAAAGGATAACATTAATGTTTAACTATTTTTAACTATGTTTATTTTTATGAAAATTCACTGAGGATGGTCCTCCCCTTCCTCCCCCGTAGAGCCTCCACTGGAGAGTACCCATTGAACTCTATGGTTACTCTGGGTGATTGTATGGGACAGGTGACACAGCACTATCACCACAGGGGGGTTTGTAGGATGGAGGAAGAATAACAAACTTAAAGCTGTAACGTACGTTTTTGAGCGACCTGACCAAATTCACATAGAAATGTGAGTTATTGATCTGTCATCCTAATTGAAAGCAATTCTAAGAAGCGGTATACCTGTGCTATTTCTATGCTTCCCATTCTTACATTTTGTTTTTGCATCTTTTACTTTCGGTTTTGTACAAGATTTTTGCCTATGGAAATTGTATTTCACAGCAGTTTAGGTGGTACAATGACTGCCTGTTTTGTCACAAACTGAAATTAGTCAACCTATTAGAAATGTTAGCAACCATGACTTCTGCATAGCGCACCTTTAAGTATGGCTCAGGAAGTAAGTGTGTGTCACAGGAGGCTGATGAGGAGAGCGGGTGTTAAGAAGCGCGGTTTAGCGGGTCATGTTTCGGAGGAGGTATGACTCGACCTTCGCCTTCCGAGCCCATTAGGGAGTTGCAGCGATGAGACAAGATCAAAATTGGGGAGAGAAAGGGGGTAAAATACAGCAACAACAAAAATGACAGAAGGACAGGGTAGTTCCCTCTGTAGCTCCATAGGGGATTAGAGGACTTCAACTCTGTATACCATTATGGTACACCTCTGCTGTTGGACAGAAAGAGGTTTATGGTGGTTGGAGGTATCCTGGAGAGAGAGTGTGCTACTACATTTACTACCATTTCCTCAGCGTAGTAGGTCTGAATGTCATGAGACTTGGGTTTGAGTGTGAATGGGGATGTGAGTGTATGTGTTCATCTGTGTGTATTTCATACATAGGCACAGTTCCTCTTCCATTGATGTCTGGCCTTGCCTAGGACCCTCTCCCACTAGGCTTAACCCAGGGCACTGCCCTCTCAACATGAACAATGGCAGACAGAAAACAGACATCTAGTAACCTCCAACACATACGGTTGGTGAGTCTGTGTTGGTATAGGGCTCTGTGGTAATAGAGGGGAACTCCTACACTCTGGCCTCGGGCTACGCATGCCTTTCCTCCATGACTGTTTTTACTGCACAGCGTTTGGTGTGTGTCAGAGGAGCGTCATGTTTGTCTCTCTAGAGACCAACACAAGGCAGAACTGGTTCCAGAGCAGATTTAACCCCACAGCTACTGTGTGGAGCACTCAAGATCTGAATTATAAGATGGCTTCATATACTAGGAGCAGTGGGGTCGCTTATTATCATGCTAATGCTAACCCAATGGACGTCCATGGCATTTCCACACACAAATGCAACATGTAGTCTAAAGCAGCGATTCTTAGCTGGTGGGTTGCGACCCAAATTTGGGTCACAGGAGGTTTTAAAAATGGGTCGCGGGTGTCAGATTAAATATATTTTTTTAAAGACTCCAGTCTGAACTTAAACCAGGTAGAATGTGTATAGAAATCTCTGGAGAAATAAATATTAAGAGTATTTTCAATATAGAGCTATTAGCAACACTATTTTGGTTGATTTTGAGGTCTCAAACCAGTGAGTTTATTAACATTCTTCATCAAGAATATAGGTACAATTTAATTATTGACAATGAAAGAGGTTGGAATGTTGTTCCCTTGTCATTTAATTGCTACATTTACTATCAATATAACATTTTAAAAAATCCAGATTGTATTTTGCCGATTCTTTTTCGCGATGCGAATATTGGGTCGCGACTGAGACAACCTGGTTCATTTCGGGTCCCGAGGAAAAACCAGTTGAGAACCACTGGTCTAAAGATAATCCATACCAAACTGGAATCTAGGAGAGACTACCTGAACTTTTCCATTGCAAAATGTTTCGCTACGGTGGTCACTAATGAATACAACCCAGCTCTATCCACGTCCCTACACGACCACCCACACACTCTGATGGATGGCATGAGTGACACCCGGCACTTGAACCTGTCGGGTCAGGACATATACAGTTACACCCTACACCACCACTGCTTAGGTCACAGAGCGACCATGATGTCAATGTCAATAAGAATTTGTACTTAACTGACTTACCTGGTTAAATGAAAAAAAAAAGAGCGAGGGAGAGAATGACCGAAAGAAACAGGGTGTGAAACCAGAGAAAGGACTTAGCTAGGCCTTAACAGGCATGAATAATCAATCTTTTTCACTGTGGGGGCAGGTATGTCAGAAAAAAGGCTTGACTAATGGATAGGCTCACTCTGCGGGTGCCTGTGTGTGTTCGTGTGATGTGTGTGTTCGTGTGTGTGTGTGTTCGTGTGATGTGTGTGTGTGTGATGTGTAGTACAAGGCATCACTGATCTACTGCCGCCGTGAAGCATGTGTGTTCAAAGTAAGCCTAGTGAGAGGCCAATGCTATTAATAGTATGTTAGATATGGTAATCTTGGTTGGACTGCATTTCAAGACCTGAAAAACATACAGTAGATATTTAACAGCACTTCCACTCACTGATCTTTGTGACTAGAACTTGTACTGGGTTGGAGGTCTTCTCTGCAGCTTGGTACCATCCTCCTCCTCTTCCGACCCAGGCCCGGACCCTACAGGAGTACATCCCCTCGTCAGACCCCTTTACCCCCCTCACCACCAGCCTGAACTCCCCTGGCCCCGTCCGCTCCAGCCCCACCGAGGGGGACCCGTTTGAGACCACCCCGTCACGGCCCAGGCTGACCGCTGTGCGTCCATCCACAAGCCAGGTGACCTCCAGGGCCAGGGAGGCCAAGTTGCCGGCCGCGACCAGGCAGGTGAGGGTCAGGGTGTCGTCCATGTTGAGCGTGGTGTTGGACTTGGCCACGACAGACAGGGAACGAGCTGGAAGGGGGAGGGAGAAGACAAAATGGATGCTGTTAGAACCAATAAACAGGGAAACAACCCCTAGCTCCTAACTGCTAGACAACTGTAGATCTGGACCGGTTGGATAAGTATAAGTACATGGTGAAATGATAGAACATTCTAGTACAGTTGGATATGGAGATACAAGTCCTCTTCAGAACAAAAGACAAGAAGTAGAAGAGATTCAAATGTAATATAAACTTGATTAAAACCAGCCAGATCAAAAAGATCCAACAGTGAGAAGTTGAAAGACCCACATATAGAAGATCAAGGATTACTATTCATTAAAAAGTCAAATTAAAAGCTCTAGAACCCTCGAAATGTCAAGTATAAAAAGGGTAACAATTAAAAGTGAACATACGTAGAGAAAGATTAAGGCTAATGTTAACAGAAAGAGTTTCAAAGCTATTCAAAAGAAAAGTCAAGGAAAATCACATTAAAACATGATACGACTCATGACTCCAGAGACTGAACTGAAGCTAAATCTAAACCCTTTTGAGGGGGTTTATATTTATCAAATAAAATCCTGGATACTGCTACTATAGGAGACAATGGGATATCTGGTAGTAGGTGAGATGACTTCACTATAGTTCACTATGTATGTTTAGACAAGAGAGGCAGGACAAAAGGCCACTGTTAGACTTCTCCAATCCTCTTTACTTTAGCGTCTCAGTAGACAGTCAATAGTGGCTGCTTGGCTACACTAGTCTGTACTTAGATACATGTAAAGGAAGGCCCAGCCTCTCTATGTTGTCTTCCTGCTGAGCTTCTCCCTCTGTTCTTCACCCCCATTTTAAATCACTCACCATGCAGGAGAGGGTTAGGGGTATATGGTGTCCCAGGCAACCATTGTGTGTGTGTGTGTGTGTGTGTGTGTGTCAGGGGGTTCCTCACACAACCAGGGATAAAGGGCTGACAGGGGGAGGGGCTGAGATAGATCTCTCGGTCAAGAGCCTCTCCAACACACAAAGAAATGCTGCAAGGCTAAAATAAAGTAGGGACCATAGAAACTACTCTACCATCCCCCAGATCCCCCTCTCTCTTCTCAGCAGGTCCTAACCTTTCGATATTTTCACATCTGTAAGGTGGAAGCTCCACCATTGCAGTGCTTATACCAATCCAGACCATACAGATCTGCAAATATCTAGGGGTTAGGGTCAAAGGGGATTGATTTAGGATCGGCTGAATGTCTCTCACTCTAAAGTACATACAAGACACACCCCATCCCCTTTACCTGTAGGTGTGACTGCCACAGCTCCCATCTCCACAGTCTTCTCCACAATGTTCTTCCACTGATCTCCTTCCTCGTGAGTCCATTCCCTCCCCGTGCACACATACATCCCCGCATCAGCCTGTGTCACCCCGGCAACAACCAATCCAAACGCCCCATCTCTGCGACTAGCCAATCGGAGCCCTCCTTCAGCGTAGCGCTGGGCGGAGCCACTTCCTGTGACTACACCCCCATCTGGGCCAACAGTCATGATGTCCACCAATGGGATGCCTGGTCTCCGTAGCGACCAGGTGACGGACAGGTAGGTGGGATCGGTGAAGTGGCGGGTGACGTTGCAGGAGAGGGTGATGTCACCACCCTCGGGGACCACAGGCTCTGGGGCCTCCGGGGCCACCTTCAGGGTGTTAGCAATGACTGTAGGGAAAGGACAGACAGTTAACACACACACACACACACACACACAGTCAGGGCTAGTATCGTTAATTTGCTGCTTCACTACATCGAAGAGGTTTTTTTACTGCATGTGAAATGTCATGGTGGCAGTGAATGTTAACAGATGTTGCCGTAAGCCAACACAACATCTCAAAATCAAAATGTCATCATGTTCCTCCTTCTTCATCGCCAAGAGGCATTACTGCTTTTATAATCCATGAAAAATCTTCCTCATCTGTCACTCTCTCCTAACCCCCCCCCCCCCATGCACAAAAACACACACGGTTTAGGCTGTCAGTGAGGGGCGTAATGGGGTGTGCTGCTGTCAACAGTGTGTGTAAGGAGGGTTTAGATTTGATAATCACATCAGAGGAGAGAGAAGCCCTGTTTACTCTGACCATCACAGCTGAATAAACAGAGATATAAAGAGAGAGGGGGAAGGAGAGGGAGAGAGACAGGCAATGTCTTCCTCACTCCCTCCTACCGCTCACCCTCCCTCTCTTACCCTCTTCCTCACTCCCTCCTACCGCTCACCCTCCCTCTCTTACCCTCTTCCTCACTCCCTCCTCCCGCTCACCCTCCCTCTCTTACCCTCTTCCTCACTCCCTCCTCCCGCTCACCCTCCCTCTCTTACCCTCTTCCTCACTCCCTCCTACCGCTCACCCTCCCTCTCTTACCCTCTTCCTCACTCCCTCCTCCCGCTCACCCTCTCTCTTACCCTCTTCCTCACTCCCTCCTACCGCTCACCCTCCCTCTCTTACCCTCTTCCTCACTCCCTCCTCCCGCTCACCCTCCCTCTCTTACCCTCTTCCTCACTCCCTCCTCCCGCTCACCCTCCCTCCTCCCGCTCACCCTCCCTCTCTTACCCTCTTCCTCACTCCCTCCTACCGCTCACCCTCCCTCTCTTACCCTCTTCCTCACTCCCTCCTACCGCTCACCTTCCTTCTCTTACCCTCTTCCTCACTCCCTCCTCCCGCTCACCCTCCCTCTCTTACCCTCTTCCTCTCTCCCTCCTACCGCTCACCCTCCCTCTCTTACCCTCTTCCTCACTCCCTCCTCCCGCTCACCCTCCCTCTCTCCCTCCTCCCGCTCACCCTCCCTCTCTTACCCTCTTCCTCACTCCCTCCTACCGCTCACCCTCCCTCTCTTACCCTCTTCCTCACTCCCTCCTCCCGCTCACCCTCCCTCTCTTACCCTCTTCCTCACTCCCTCCTCCCGCTCACCCTCCCTCTCTTACCCTCTTCCTCACTCCCTCCTACTGCTCACCCTCCCTCTCTTACCCTCTTCCTCACTCCCTCCTCCCGCTCACCCTCCCTCTCTTACCCTCTTCCTCACTCCCTCCTACCGCTCACCCTCCCTCTCTTACCCTCTTCCTCACTCCCTCCTCCCGCTCACCCTCCCTCTCTCCTACCGCTCACCCTCCCTCTCTTACCCTCTTCCTCACTCCCTCCTCCCGCTCACCCTCCCTCTCTTACCCTCTTCCTCACTCCCAGCCTCTAAACAAGAAAGATACACAGTGCTTTGAAGTGTTCATATTCTGATAAACCTTCTTACTCAAAGCTCAGTAAGCTGCCATTCTACCAAAGTCTTTGATATTAGACTTAGTGTCCTGGAGCTGCCAAATCACTGTCACACATTAGTTCAAAATATTCCTTTCCCCAACTAGCTAAACATGTTCCTGTCTATGTGTTTGGGTATGGAGAAAGTGAACACTGCACAACAGAAAGCCATTACTAATCTTGAACGTGCTGAAAGCCATTCAGTTGATCATTAATAGTCGTCATAGCAGAAGCAGCGTTCAGAACGGAAGTAAAAATGTGTGTGTGTTATAGAGTTGTGTGGGTACACACACACGTGCGCGTCAAGGCCACTTTAAAATCGGAAAGAAAAGATCATCAGATAGACAAGAGAGCCAAGCACATACAAAACTGAAAGTGTTGGTGGAGAATGTTATTTGCATTGACACACCCATAAGAAAGGTCAGGAGACTGCCTCTATGCAGGTGACTCTCCATACCAGATTAAACTAATTTACGTCACCAATGGATCTCACTGGACTGTGTATACAACACATCTCTTCTACACTGAACAAAAATATAAAATGCAACCATTTCAAAATGTTTACAGAGTTACAGTTCATATAAGGAAATCAGTCAATTGAAATAAATTCATTAGGCCCTAATCTACGGATTTCATGACTGGAAATACAGATATGCATCTGTTGGTCACATACCAATAAAAAAAAAAAAAGGTAGGGCCGTGGATCAGAAAACCAGTCAGGATCTGGTGTGACCACCATTTGCCTCACGCAGCGCAACACATCTCCTTCACATAGAGTTGATCAGGCTGTTGATTGTGGCCTGTGGAATATTGTCCCACTCCTCAATGGCTGTGCGAAATTGCTGGATATTAGCGGGAACTGGAACACACTGTCGTACATGTCGATCCAGAGCATTCCAAACATGCTTAGTGGGTGACATGTCTGGTGAGTATGCAGGCCATGGAAGAACTGGGACATTTTCAGCTTCCAGGAATTGTGTACATATCCTTGCGACATGGGGCAGTGCATTATCATGCTGAAACATGAGGTGATGGCAGCGGATGAATGGCACGACAATGGGCCTCAGGATCTTGTCAGGATTATCTTGGCAAAGGAGAAATGCTCACTAACAGTGATTTGTGCACAAAATTAGAGAAATAAGCTTTTTAAGCGCAAGGAAAATGTCTGGGATCGTGTAGTTCAGCTCATGAAAACATGGGACAAACACTTGTTCAACTATACTAGACCACAATGAAACATTGTTTTATATCATGGCTAAAAGCAGCATAAAAATCACCTATTATTTCAAGAGCACTTAGATTTCACAATATCAACCAGATTGCATAATCTCAGCCATCTACCGGTTCCAGCTCTCATCAGCTCAATTCACCACTAACTCTTTTTCCTCTCTCCCTCAGCTTATTCAGACAGACTGTTCCTAACAGGGTGACAGTCAGCTCAACAGAAATAACCAGCAACCCCCATTTGACATGAGATGAATACACCCACCTGGCATATGCTCTCCAAGTGTGTGTGTGTGTGTTGGAAGACTGAACATGTGCGAACATGGGTGAAATCACCACCTGATCACCTCTCATTAGTGTTTCCCCAAAGCAGCAGATCTAAGAACAGGTTTTTCCTCCCCAAAGCAGACTAGGATAATTGAGGTTAAAATCACATAGCTGATCCTGAACCAGTCCATCTAAGGAAAGTGCAGCTGTGTCCATGTAAGTATACTGTAGTGTATACAGTATATAAGCACATACAAGTGTGTGTGCGGCCTGACAAACACTAGCTTAAGAGAGCGAGTCATGTGTAAGAAAGGGATGTGAGCCGTGTTCAATAGACCACACTGACCACAACTAGGCTCAACCACAGCAAGGAGAACATGATCTAACACACACACACAGCTATAACGTACGGGCCTTCTAATCCAGCCAACCTCAGTCAGAATATAAAGTGGAGCTAGCACTGCTGGAGCTAGGAACACAAGCATTTCGCTACACCCGCAATAACATCAGCTAAATATGTGTATGTGACCAATAAAATGTGATTTGATAATGAAGGTCTGACAGTAATCTAGTTTGAAGTTAAAACAGTTTTCCTAAATGTATATATACGGTGAGTCCACTCTCTGATGGTTAAATGAGTCACTCAGTCTATTAGTCCCTCCCACACACACGTCTCTGACCCACCTTTGAGCGTCACCCCTGCCTCGTAGTTCCCGCTGATGACCGAGTCCGTACTGGTTGTACTGCAGAGGTATGTGGCGCTGTCCGATGACCTCACTTCCTGAATCCTCAGCTCCACCGCGCTGTCCCCCAGCCGCACCATACTCAGGTCACCACTGGCCACCCGGTCGCTTAGCGACACGTCCGAGAAGTTTGGGTCAAAGGTGGAGATTACTTGGATAGATCCCGCCTCCCCCTGCTGTATGGTCCATTCAAATTCCTGCTCCCTGGGCCCCTCATAGTCAGTGACATCACAGCGTAGCGAGACAGGTTGGCCCTCCACCCGGCGCAGAGGGCCAGGGGACACAGACACCACCCTGGCATGGGATACACCTAGAGAGAACACACACGTTATCGACAGATACACACATATAAAATCTGCAGAATCCCCCACACGACAGCGTTCTTACCACATCAGACTTCCTTAGCTAACCTCTTGAAAGCCTCTCTGCTTAACAATATGCATACAGTTGAGATACTTGGATATTTTTAGCATAGGGCAGGCTAAATATACACTTAGATACTACCTTTGGTTTGATTTCTCTATGATTCCAAACCCACAGAGTGTGTGTGTGTGTTCATCAAATCGCCCACAGACACCTAAACCCTAACGCCGCTGCACTCAATGGGTGAATCAATCTAAAGTGGTTCCTCTCCTTGTCTCCTTTCCTTCAGTCCCACTGACATAGTAACAGGTGAAAGTAACCTTTTTAGACTGGAGTAGATGAAGGAAAGGAGTTGAGGAAAGGAAGCCACTACAGACTATTTAGATGCACCCGTACAGAGAGACAGTCTTGCTAGAGAAGGGAACAGGCTAGACCACTTACTCTAGCTAGAGAGAGAAAGCTCACAAAGTACAGGCTTGTTTGGATGGGCATAGGGGAACAGCAGCAAACATGCACGCACACACCAGGCTTGTCTGAACGAGTGTGCACGTGTCATGGCCAGCATGGAGCAACACATGCTCCCTCACCCACACACGCCACACACCACAAACACACCAAGGAACAGTATCAGGAAATATGATATAGAAGTCAGCTCATTTGGTAAGAACAAAGTGCTGATGCACCAGCAGCTTTCAAAAGAACAACCCCACAGCCCAGAAATAGTCCCCGTTACATCCCAGCTGGAACAACCAAAGAGCAAAGCCTTCTCTGAACATTTCCATAATGCTCCATTTCTAATGGTAACGTTGGCAGCATTCCAATATGATCCTACACCAGTGCCTTAGTTGGACGTTTGTTTGGGTCCTTAGTGATTTACATTTAACTTCAAAACGCCCTGTTGACATACAGTATAACTTAACCCTTTTTCCTGTCCTAACATTGTGGGACACTCAAGGAACTGGTAAATAGACGTTTGAAGGTGGTCCATTAAACACTGCTGGAACATTCTGGTTCTGTGGCTGTCATCCCTTTGATTTACCCTACGTCATAAGAGAAGGGATATTATACTGGTCGGACACCACTTAGGAGTGACTAATATTACCGCGCAACTATTAAGCCACTCTTATCCAAACAGTCTCTGAGTCGTAGGGCCACAGAGTAAACAGGCAATATGAGACAGCCCAGTTAAGGAGAGGAAGGTGGAGAGACTTAACTGGTCTGGTGGTCTAGTAGTAGAGGATGGATTTACAGCATCGGAACGTCCAAATGAATCATACAACATCAGAACGTCCAACTGAATCATACAGCATCGGAACGTCCATTGGAACAATCAGTCTTCCTGCTGTGTTCATTCTACAAAACGGAATCATGCAGGCTATCGGAAGCTCGCTCACACACAAACACACAATGGAAGAATGGGCAGTAGTACCCCATTAATAGACGCTAACTGCTTTAGCGCCAATTGACAATAGTATCTTCTGATCGGGGCAGTGTTGTTCAGAGCCCCAACACTTGCTCTAACATTAACACACATTGCTTGCGGTACGGTTTTGGAAACATAAGGAACGCATCTTTCATTGCAGTGAAAAAATGGTTAAATTACTACACACCTTTATAGGGTTAGTGTTCCCACGTGGGCATATTTCCATGTTACATCACTTGTTTACGGAAGACAGACAGAAGACATATGTGGCCACCTGTGCTAATTAGCCATCTAGCATGCTCCGAACACCTGTTTGGAATCTTAACTGGGGAGGAAGTGTAGTTCGTTAACTGGAGGCACACACAGCTTGTGGATCTGGGCAAAACTGCTAAAGTAAGTGCATTTCTTTTATTTGGAAGATTATTTGATGCCAATATGAAAGATAGGTTCTCTTATATACAGAAGGGTTTTGGAGAGCTAGGGCAGCAGTACGTCATCAACCCTGTTTAGGGAAGGTGCACGTATATCCCCCCGCGGGCCGTATGTTTGATATCCCTGGTTTAGGCTATAGGTCTAAAGGCGTCAGTTAGCTTCAGTTCAGCTGGCGCCTAGCCAAACTCAGTTAGGCAAACCGAATGAGAGTGCTCGCATACTCCCTTAAAAAGACCTTTGCTTGAAAAACTGAAAACAAAAGCGGCAAAAGTACTGTTTGTCCATTTTGAGACACTGTAGCCGGTATACACTTCCTCAAAATAGTCAAATCAATTTTATTTGTTACATACACGTGTTTAGCAGATGTTATTGCGGGTGTAGCGAAAGGATTGTGCTTCTAGCTCCGCCAGTGCAGTAAAATCTAGCAAGTAATACAGTGGCTTGCGAAAGTATTCACCCCACTTGGCATTTTTCCTATTTTGTTGCCTTACAACCTGGAATTAAAATGGATTTTTTGGGGGGTTTGTAAAATTTGATTTACACAACATGCCTACCACTTTGAAGATGCTAAATATATTTTCTTGTGAAACAAACAAGAAATATCACAAAACAGACAACTTGAGCGTGCATAACTATTCACCCCCCAAGTCAATACTTTGTAGAACCTCCTCTTGCAGCAATTACAGCTGCAAGTCTCTTGGGGATATGTCTCATAAGCTTGGCACATCTAGACACAGGGATTATTGCCCATTCTTCAAGGCAAAACTGCTTCAGCTCCTTCAAGTTGGAAGGGTTCCGCTGGTGTACAGCAATCTTTGAGTCATACCACAGATTCTCAATTGGATTGAGGTCTGGGCTTTGACTAGGCCATTCCAAGACGTTTCCCATTAAACCACTCGAGTGATGCTTTAGCAGTATGCTTAGGGTCATTGTCCTGCTGGAAGGTGAACCTCCGTCCCAGTCTCAAATCTATGGAAGACTGAAACAGGTTTCCCTCAAGAATTTCCCTGTATTTAGCGCCATCCATCATTCCTTCAATTCTGACCAGTTTCCCAGTCCCTGCTGATGAAAAACATCCCCACAGCATGATGCTGCAACCACCATGCTTCACTGTGGGGATGGTGTGCTCGGGGTGATGAGATGTTGGGTTTACGCCAGACATAGCGTTTCCTTGATGGCCAAAAAGCTCAATTTTTGTATCATCTGACTAGAGTACCTTCTTCCATATGTTTGGGGAGTCTCCCACATGCCTTTTGGCGAACACCAAACGTGTTTGCTTATTTTTTTTCTTTAAAAACAATGACTTTTTTCTGGCCACTCTTCCGTAAAGCCCAGCTCTGTGGAGTGTACGGCTTAAAGTGGTCCTATGGACAGATACTCCAATCTCTACTGCAGAGCTTTGCAGTTCCTTCAGGGTTATCTTTGGTCTCTTTGTTGCTTCTCTGATTAATGCCCTCCTTGCCTGGTCCGTGAGTTTTGGTGGGCAGCCCTCTCTTGGCAGGTTTGTGGTGGTGCCATATTTTTTCAATTTTTTAAATAATGGATTTAATGGTGCTCCGTGGGATGTTCAAAGTTTGCCATTTTTTTTATAACCCAACCCTGATCTGTACTTCTCTACAACTTTGTCCCTAACCTGTTCGGAGAGCTCCTTAGTCTTCATTGTGCCGCTTGCTTGGTGGTGCCCCTTGCTTAGTGGTGTTGCAGACTCTGGGGCCTTTCAGAACAGATATATATATATATATATACACACACACACACACACACACACACACACACACACTGAGATCATGTGACACTTAAATAAAGTCCACCTGTGTGCAATCTAACTAAATATGTGACTTCTGAAGGTAATTGGTTGCACCAGATCTTATTTAGGGGCTTCATAGCAAAGGGGGCGACTACATATGCATGCACCACTTTTCCATTATTTATTTTTTTTAACAAATTATTTTTTTCATTTCACCAATTTGGACTCTTGTGTATGTCCATTACATGAAATCCAAATAAAAATCCATTTAAATTACAGGTTGTAATGCAACAAAACAGGAAAAACGCCAAAAGGAATTAATACTTTTGCAAGGCACTGTATCTAACAATTTCACAACATATACCCAATACACACACATCTAAGTAAGGAATGGAATTTAAGAATATATACATATATGGACAAGCAATGACAGAGCAGCATGGACTAAGATACAGTAGAATATTATAGAATACAGTATATACATATGAGATGAGTAGTGCAAGATATGTAAACATTATTAAAGTGGCCAGTGATTTCAATAGGCAGCAGCAGCCTCCAATGTGCTAGTGATGGCTTTTTAACAGTCTGATGGCCTTGAGATAGAAGCTGTTTTTCATTCTCTCGGTCCCAGCTTTGATGCACCTGTACTGACCTCACCTTCTGGATGATAGCGGGGTGAACAGGCAGTGGCTCGGGTGGTTGATGTCCTTGATTATCTTTTTGGCCTTCCTGTGACATCGGGTGCTGTATGTGTCTTGGAGGGAAGGTAGTTTGCCCCCAATAATGCGTTCGACAGACCGCACCACCCTCTGGAGAGCCCTGCGGTTGCGGGTGGTGCAGTTTCCGTACCAGGCGGTGATACAGCCCGACAGGATGCTCTCAATTGTGCATCTGTAAAAGTTTGTGAGGGTTTTAGGTGCCAAGCAAATATCTTCAGCCTCCTGAGGTTGAAGAGGCTCTGTTGCGCCTTCACCACACTGTCTGCGTGGGTGGACCATTTCAGTTTTCAGTGATGTGTACGCCAAGGAACTTGAAGCGTTCCACCTTCTCCACTGCAGTCCCGTCAATGTGGATAGGGGGGTGCACCCTCTGCTGTTTCCTGAAGTCCATGATCATCTCCTTTGTTTTGTTGATGTTGAGTGAGAGGTTATTTTCCTGGCACCACACTCCCAGAGCCCTCACCTCCTCCCTGTAGGCGGTCTCGTCAGTGTTGGTAATCAAGCCTACTACTGTTGTGTCGTCCGCAAACTTGATGATTGAGTTGGAGGCGTGCTTGGCCACACAGTCATGGGATGGGTGAACAGGGAGTACAGGAGGGGGCTGAGCATGCACCCTTGTGGGGCCCCAGTGTTGAGGATCAGCGAAGTGGAGATGTTTCCTACCTTCACCACCTGGGGGCGGCCCGTCAGGAAGTCCAGGACCCAGTTGCACAGGGCAGGGTTCAGACCCAGGGCCTCGAGCTTAATGATGAGCTTGGAGGGTACTATGGTGTTGAATGCTGAGCTATAGTCAATGAACAGCATTCTTTCATAGGTATTCCTCTTGTCCAGATGGGATAGGGCAGTGTGCAGTGTGATGCCGATTGCATCGTCTGTTGGGGCAGTAAGCAAATTGAAGTGGGTCTAAGATAACGCAAGAACTGTCATAAATTCTGAAGTTTTTGCCGAGGAGATCTTAGTCGCGCAATTTTATACTGAACAAAAATATAAATGCAACAATCAATTATTTTACTGAGTTACAGTTCATATAAGGAAATCAGTCAATTAAAATAAATTAATTAGGCCCTAATCTATGGATTTCAAATTACTGGGAATACAGATATGAATCTGTTGGCGTGAATCAGAAAACCAGTCAGTATCTGATGTGACCACCATTTGCCTCATGCAGTGCGACATCTCCTTCACATAGGGTTGATTAGGCTGTTGATTGTGGCCTATGGAATGTTGACTCAATCCTCTTCAATGGCGGTGCAAAGTTGCTGGATATTGGCGGGAACTTTTAACATGCTGTCGTACACGTCGATCCAGAGCATCCCAAACATGCTCAATGGGTGACCTGTATGCAGGCCATGGAAGAACTGGGTCATTTCCAGCTTCCAGGAATTGCGTACAGATCCTTGCAACATGGGGCTGTGCATTATCATGCTGACAGATGAGGTGATGGCGGAGGATGACTGGCGCGACAATGGGCCTCAGGATCTCATCACAGTATCTCAGTGCTTTCAAATTGCCATCGATAAAACTTAATTGTATTCGTTGTCCGTAGCTTATGCCTGCCCATAACATAACCCCACCATGGGGCCCTCTTCACAACGTTGACATCAGCAAAAAGCTTGCCCACACGATGCCAAACACATAGTCTGAAGTGTGAGGCCGGTTGGACGTACTGCCAAATTCTCTTAAATCGACCTTGGAGGTGGCTTAAAGGCGCTGCATGGTCAATGCGCCATCTGCATTGGCCGTGCAGAATATACTGCGATACGGCCTCTGCAGAATTCAGGGCATTCATACTTCTTGGCCTTCGCCAAACAACGCAGAGCTGTTTTGAAGGAAGGTGTAAAGGAAGTCAGTTTGTGTTTATACAGGACCTCCTGACTTCACCTACCGTCAACCAATCATGTCAATGCGGAGTTATACAGAGCCCTCCGCATTGTTACAAAATTTGAGAGGCGTAATGCAGTACAGAGCGGAGCTCAATTTGGCCACATTTTCGGATCAAGCCAATTGCACGATCCCTCAAATTGAGACATCTGTGGCTTTGTGTTGTGACAAAACTGTGCATTTTAGAGTGGCCTTTTATTGTCCCTAGCACAAGGTGCATCTGTGTAATGATCATGCTGTTTAATCAGCTTCTTGATATGCCACATCTGTCAGGTGGATAGATTATCTTGGCAAAGGAGAAACACTCACTAACAGGGATGTAAACACATTTGTGCACCAAATTTGAATGAAATAGCATTTGGGATCTTTGTCTGGGATCTTTTATTTCAGCTCATGAAACATGGGACCATCACTTTACATTTTGCGTTTATATTTCTGTTCACTGTACAACTAATGTTTGGTGCAGTATTTCTCAATTAACATTGTTTGCATGAAAACGATTAATCTCTCGTTGAATGACAAAGACTTTACTGAAGAATCCCTAATGTTGACCAATCACCGACGAAGGGGTATAGACTTTGGCTAGCCTCAAGAAAAAATTTGCCCCCGAATAACCGAAAAAAACCTTACCAAAGTCCAAAACTAACAAAAGTTGCGCAGTGGTCTAAGGCACTGCATCGCAGTGCTAGCTGTGCCACTAGAGATCCTGGTTCGAAGCTCTGACATAGCCGGCCGTGACCGGGAGACCCATGCCGCGGCTCACAATTGGCCCAGCGTCGTCCACGGTAGGGAAGGGAATGGCCGGCAGGGATGTAGCCCAGTTAGAGCATGGCGTTTGGGTTCGATTCCCACGGGGGGCCAGTATGAAAAATATATATATATATTTATGCACTCACTAACTGTAAGTCGCTCTGGATAAGAGCGTCTGCTAAATGAGTAAAATGTAAATAATATATGCATTAACTCTTCCGAACAGTTTCGGCTGGGTAGCATGCGGACGCCTTTAAGGCCATAGGGAAGGGCGGGCACACACACCCCTGCTCCAGGAAGGCTGGAGACGTGTTAACTGGAGACATTTTATCATCTCACAGTACCACACAAATTTAAGCTCAGCCGCTGACACAAACACACTGGCACAGGGAAGCCCTGAGTGACGCCAAGTATACCTTGACAGATTGACAGAAACACACACCCCATCCTACACAATCTGACACACTGTTATGAAATAAAATGGGTCTGATCAACTAAACGAAAAGGATCTCCCTGCCTTGATCATTTAAATATGACAACCAAGATGACTGTAATAACAGAGAAGTCCCTCAGTGGTGGACAGTGCTCCATTTCAAGTTCAACTACATTAGTTCAATTTTGTCAACTGATCAAGGGGGATCTATGCGAATTGGACGGCTACTCATGGCGTGTTATGGAGCCTCCATCTAACTGGACAGTTGTCACAGCTTGTCATCTTAACTTTTAATTTAATTAATTTAATGACCTCTTATGACATCAATTATCTCGCTCGTACTACTTTGATTGAACGATTCAAAGTTTCGACCGGGATTTGAGGCTATCCCAAGGGCTGAAATGGAAAATTGCCACACCCCCTCACCTGTGACCAACCACGGTAACATACAGGTAACGAGGAAGTTGGGCGTGGGAAAATCTATTCACATATTAAAAAAGGTTCGTTTTGGAAAAACTCAGTCATTTGTGTAATTAATTGAAGAGACATAGCTATGATCAGTGAAAATCAGTTGATAACGTTGCCTTTAAATTAATTTGACTAATTGCCTTGTCAATGGAGAATCTTATCAGATTTTTTAAGTGAAAACGCTCCCGCGTGTGCATGTCAATCTAATATTTCCCACTAAACGACAGCACACGCGTTATTTTGACGACATTATCAGACCGTTTGACAACCCTTTTTCAAACATAACTTACCAATCGATAAAAACAGAAGTAGAAGAGATAGATTTTCCATCTTGCAAACCCGCGTCTTTCTGACTCCCAGTTCGTTCCTTTGTCATTCAAATCGGCCACCGGGTGAAATAAGTCCTCTCGGACCTACAGTTCAAAAACTCTACCACCAGCGACCTCTCCGAAATCCCCAAAATGCTCTGTCCACGAGAACCGACACTGGCGAGTAGACGTTTGGATATCCCTTAAATGGACGTGAGTGCAGTGAAACTCCGCTAGTAGCGACCGTGTACGCTCGCATGATTCATACTGAGTGTCGTTAATCAGTGTTTGGTTTGGGAACGGGAGTGGGAGGTATTACGTCGCCGTGTCCGGAAGTAAGTTTTTGGAGGAGGGGAGTAGCGGCGGGATTTTCACAGGTAGCTCTGTCCCAAATCTCATGTGGCCTTACTAGTGGCTATTTAGAGCTGAATAATAGGCCTACAGAATATCATCATCATCATCGAAACAGTATGTGTAACATTAGCCTATTGAAATGTTGCTATCAGATCATTTCACGTCTACAAGGGGCCACTAAGAGGTGTGTAATTTCAAGTTTTAAAGGAGAATTTCACAAAAAAATACTATATTTTCATTAGTCCACTGTTGATACATTCCCAAAATGTCTGGCATGTCAGCAGTCAAATTGTCAAGCTATTATACAACAGGTGGGTCTAATCCTGAATGCTGATTGGTTAAAACCGCATTCCAGCTAATGTCTATTCCACAAGTTACCACCAGCTAAATTATGACATTAAAATGTCTGTTTACTCTGTTCCATCTGACTGGGCAATCCACTGTCTCATCAGCACAGCCAGGCAATTTATGAACTTGATCTCCGCTATAAAAAGCATCTACACATGATCTCACATTTCTTTTAGACTAACATTTAGTTTTCAACAGGGGATATTTGTATAAACCTTGCTATCTGTCTCTCCGACCTTTGCAACATTGTTTCAATATTGAAATTCGATCACCAGCTGTCTCATAGTAATAAAAGTGTCGGAATGAGACAGACAGGCAGGCAGCTTTTTTCAGCCAGTCGAAATCATGAATCAGCATAATTTTTATGGATATATGCAAAGAAATATCAATAGAAAACAGGTCAAACGAAACAAAGTGCAGCTAGTTTGCAGTCTTTCCAGCTTCAGTTTGAAGTTATTGTGTTAGCTGTGTTGTTGGCTAGCTCCTCTGAACAACAGTGTCCTGACGAGAGCACATTTTCTATGTTAGGTGTAATCGCGCATCATTAGACATTTACATTTAGGTCATTTAGCAGACGCTCTTATCCAGAGCGACTTACAAATTGGTGCATTCAACCTATGATAGCCAGTGGGACAACCACCCTATATATATATATATATATATATATATATATATATATATATATATATATATATATATATTTTTTTTATGGGGGGGTATGGTGGGGGGGGGGGGGGGGGGGGTAGAAGGATTACTTTTATACTATTCCAGGTATTCCTTAAAGAGGTAGGGTTTCAAGTGTCTCCCGAAGGTGGTCAGTGACTCCGCTGTCCTGGCGATGTGGGGGAGCTTGTTCCACCATTGGGGTGCCAGAGCAGCGAATAGTTTTGACTGGGCTGAGCGGGAACTGTGCATCCGTAGAGGTAGGGGGGCTAGCAGGCCAGAGGTGGATGAACGTAGTGCCCTCGTTTGGGTGTAGGGTCTGATCAGAGCCTGAAGGTAAGGAGGTGCCGTTCCCCTCACAGCTCCGTAGGCAAGCACCATGGTTTTGTAGTAGATGCGAGCTTCAACTGGAAGCCAGTGGAGTGTGCGGAGGAGCGGGGTGACATGAGAGAACTTGGGAAGGTTCAACACCAGACGGGCTGCAGCATTCTGGATAAGTTGTAGGGGTTTAATGGCACAGGCAGGGAGCCCAGCCAACAGCGAGTTGCAGTAATCCAGACGGGAGATGACAAATGCCTGGATTAGGACCTTTGCCGCTTTCTGTGTAAGGTAGGGTCGTACTCTGCGAATGTTGTAGAGCATGAACCTGCAGGATTGGGTCACCGCTTTGATGTTGGCGGAGAACGACAGGGTGTTGTCCAGGGTCACGCCAAATTTCTTTGCACTCTGGGAGGACAACATAATGGAGTTGTCAACCGTGATGGCGAGATCATGGAGCGTGCAGTTCTTCCCCGGGAGGAAGAGCAGCTCCGTCTTGCCGAGGTTCAGCTTGAGGTGGTGATCCGACATCCACACTGATATGTCTGCCAGACATGCAGAGATGCGAGTCGCCACCTGGTTATCAGAAGGGGAAAGGAGAAAATTAATTGTGTGTCGTCTGCGTAGCAATGATAGGAGAGACCATGTGAGGATATGACAGAGCCAAGTGACTTGGTGTATAGAGAGAATAGGAGAGGGCCTAGAACTGAGCCCTGGGGGACACCAGTGGTGAGAGCACGTGGTGCAGAGACAGATTCTCGCCATGCCACCTGGTAGGAGTGACCTGTCAGGTAGGACGCAAACCAAGAGTGAACAGCGCCGGAAATGCCCAACTCTGAGAGGGTGGAGAGGAGGATCTGATGGTTCACAGTATCAAAGGCAGCAGATAGGTCTAGAAGGATAAGAGCAGAGGAGAGAGAGTTAGCTTTAGCTGTGCGGAGAGCCTCCGTGACACAGAGAAGAGCAGTCTCAGTTGAATTACAAGTCTTGAAACCTGACTGGTTTGGATCAAGAAGGTCATTCTGAGAGAGATAGCAGGAGAGTTGGCTAGAGACGGCACGCTCAAGAGTTTTGGAGAGAAAAGAAAGAAGGGATACTGGTCTGTAGTTGTTGACATCGGAGGGATCGAGTGTAGGTTTTTTGAGGAGGGGTGCAACTCTCGCTCTCTTGAAGACGGAAGGGACATAGCCAGCGGTCAAGGATGAGTTGATGAGCGAGGTGAGGTAAGGGAGAAGGTCTCCGGAAATGGTCTGGAGAAGAGAGGAGGGGATAGGGTCAAGCGGGCAGGTTGTTGGGTGGCCGGCCGTCACAAGTCGCAAGATTTCATCTGGAGAGAGAGGGTGAAAGAAGTCAAAGCATAGGGTAGGGCAGTGTGAGCAGGACCAGCGGTGTCATTTGACTTAATAAATGAGGATCGGATGTCATCAACCTTCTTTTCAAAATGGTTGACAAAGTCATCCACAGAGAGGGAGGAGGGAGGGGGAGGAGGAGGAGGATTCAGCATGGAGGAGAAGGTGACAAAGAGCTTCCTAGGGTTAGAGGCAGAGGCTTGAAATTTAGAGTGGTAGAAAGTGGCTTTAGCAGCAGAAACAGATGAAGAAAATGTAGAGAGGAGGGAGTGAAAAGATGACAGGTCCACAGGGAGTCTAGTTTTCCTCCATTTCCGCTCGGCTGCCCTGAGCCCTGTTCTGTGAGCTCGCAATGAGTCGTCAAGCCACGGAGCAGGAGGGGAGGACCGAGCCGGCCGGGAGGATAGGGGACATAGAGAGTCAAAAGATGCAGAAAGGGAGAGGAGGGTTGAGGAGGCAGAATCTGGAGATCGGAGGGAGAAGGATTTAGCAGAGGGAAGAGATGATAGGATGGAAGAGGAGAGAGTAGCGGGAGAGAGAGAGCAAAGGTTGCGACAGCACATTACCATCTGAGTAGGGGCAGAGTGAGTAGTGTTGGAGGAGAGCGAGAGAGAAAAGGATACAAAGTAGTGGTCGGAGACATGGAGGGGAGTTGCAGTGAGATTAGTAGAAGAACAGCATCTAATAAAGATGAGGTCAAGCTTATTGCCTGCCTTGTAAGTAGGGGTGGACGGTGAGAGGGTGAGGTCAAAAGAGGAAAGGAGGGGAAAGAAGGAGGCAGAGAGAAATGAGTCAAAGGCAGACGTAGGGAGGTTAAAGTCACCCAGAACTGTGAGGGGTGAGCCATCCTCAGGAAAGGAACTTATTAAGGCGTCAAGCTCATTGATTAACTCTCCAAGGGAACCTAGAGGGCAATAAATGATAAGGATGTTAAGCTTGAATGGGCTAGTGACTGTGACAGCATGGAATTCAAATGAGGAGATAGACAGATGGGTCAGGGGGAAAAGAGAGAATGTCCATTTGGGAGAGATGAGGATTCCTGTGCCACTGCCACGCTGACCAGATGCTCTCTGGGTATGCGAGAACACATGATCAGACGAGGAAAGAGCAGTAGGAGTAGCAGTGATTTCTGTGGTAATCCATGTTTCCATCAGCGCCAAGAAGTTGAGGGACTGGAGGGTAGCATAGGCTGAGATTAACTCTGCCTTGTTGGCCGCAGATTGGCAGTTCCAGAGGCTGCCGGAGACCTCGAACTCCACATGGATCGTGCGCGCAGGGACCACCAGATTAGAGTGGCAGCAGCCACACGGTGTGAAGCGTTTGTATGGCCTGTGCAGAGAGGAGAGAACAGGGATAGACAGACACATAGTTGACAGGCTACAGAAAAGGCTACAATAATGCAAAGGAGATCGGAATTAAATTATCTAAACATCTGGGAAACGAGAGAGCGGGGCCTCCCTCACTTACGTTTCACTGAAACACTCAAATATAACTCTCCCAACGTCCACTTTAGAAATTATAATTGTTGTAAACTACAGCGGTTCAATGTTTTTTAGGAATAGACTAACTTAGTTTATTCAGCTAGATAACTTGGTACAGCTCATTGTTATGGATGTATCCAAATAAATGTCACTAGAAACACTATTAAACAAATACAAATGCAGCTAGGTTGTTGTTATTCTGGCTGCACTGTTTGACGTGACTTTAAGTTAACCGTAGTTAGCTAGCTAGCAAGCAAGGGATAAGAACGTTGCCAGCCAGTATGGCAATAGAATATTTAGAACGAACGACTGGGTCACATCCATAGATCCAGAACAAAAAGACTGAACGACTAGGTAGCGTCTCTGGCAAACGAACCGATAGAATGAACGACCACCCGTTTTGGGTAGCAACCCTAGATTTGTGTCGGAACTATATCTTGTGGAAGGATGAAATAGTATGAACAAATTCATCAAAATAAAGTTTTTAATGAAAATATGTAAATCATTATTTGAATATGTTGTATAAAAGTGATAATGCCCTCGAAGCTGGTGCACCCGTGCCAATATATCCTCCAAACACCGGCTTCTCCGGCATTATCACTTAATTTGACTTTTAAGAAGAGAAGTGTATCCAGCACATCATCATGATGATGCAAAACTTGAAAACATTTTGGGACTGTATCAACAGTGGACTAATGAAAAAAATACCAAAATATAGTTTTTGAGTGAAATTCACCTTTAATGTCATATGCACAAGTACAGTGAAATGCCTTTCTTGCAAGCTCTTAACCCATAAATGCAGTAATCAATATCAATTTAGTATTAAAAATAACATAAGGTAGACCAAAAACGTGAAATAAAAATAAGAACACGAGAAGTAAGTAAGCTACACCATACAGTACCAGTCAAATGTTTGGACACACCTACTCATTCAAGGGTTTTTCTTTTTTTAATATTTGAGATTCTTCAAATAGCCACCCTTTGCCTTGATGACAGCTTTGCACACTCTTGGCATTCTCTCAGCCAGCTTCACCTGGAATGCTTTTCCAACAGTCTTGAAGGAGTTCCCACATATGCTTAGCACTTGTTGGCTGCTTTTCCTTCACTCTGCCGTCCAACTCATCCCAAACCATCTCAATTGGGTTGAGGTCGGGGGATTGGGGAGGCCAGGTCATCTGCTGCAGCACTCCATCACTCTCCTTCTTGGTAAAATAGCCCTTACACAGCCTGGAGGTGTGTTGGGTCATTGTCCTGTTGAAAAACAAATGATAGTCCCACTAAGCCCAAACCAGATGGGATTGCATATCGCTGCAGAATGCTGTGGTAGCCATGCTGGTTAAGTGTGCCTTGAATTCTAAAATAAATCACAGACAGTGTCACCAGCAAAGCACCCCCACACCATAACACCTCCTCCTCCATGCTTTACGGTGGGAACTACACATGCGGAGATCATCTGTTCACCCACACCGCGTCTCATAAAGACACTGTCTGTGATTGGCGGTTGGAACCAAAAATCTCACATTTCGACTCCAGACCAAAGCACACATTTCCAGCGGTCTAATGTTCATTGCTCGGGTTTCTTGACCCAAGCAGGTCTCTTCTTCTTATTGGTGTCCTTTTGAAGTGGTTTCTTTGCAGCAATTCGACCACGAAGGCCTGATTCACACAGTCCCCTCTGAACAGTTGATGTTGAGATGTGTCTGTGACTTGAACTCTGTGAAGCATTTATTTGGACTGCAATTTCTGAGTCTGGTAACTGTAATGAACTTATCCTTTGCAGCAGAGGCAACTCTGTCTTCCATTCCTGTGGCGGTCCTTATGAGAGCCAGTTTCATCATAGCGCTTAATGGTTTTTGCGACTGCACTTGAAGAAACCTTCAAAGTTCTTGAAATGTCCCATTTTGACTGACCTTCATGTCTTAAAGTTATGATGGACTGTCGTTTCTCTTTGCTTATTTGAGCTGTTCTTGCCATAATACGGACTTGGTCTTTTACCAAATATGGCTATCTTCTGTATACCCCCGCTACCTTGTCAAAAGACAACTGATTGGCTCAAACGCATGAAGAAAGAAAGAAATTCCACAAATTAACTTTTAAGAAGGCACACCTGTTAATTGAAATGCATTCCAGGTGACTACCTCATTAAGCTGGTTGAGAGAATGCCAAGAGTGTGCAAAGCTGTCATCAAGGCAAAGGGTGGCAATTTGAAGAATTTCAAATGTAACATATATTTTGATTTGTTTAACATTTTTTGGGTTACTACATGATTCCATATGTGTTATTTCATAGTTTTGATGTCTTCACTATTATTCTACAATGTAAAAAATAGTAAAAATAAAGAGAAACCCTTGAATGAGTAGGTGTGTCCAAACTTTTGACTGGTAGTGTATATACAAAGGTATGTGGACATCCCTTCAAATTAGTGGATTCAGCTATTTCAGCCAAACCCGTTGCTGACAGGTGTATAAAATCGAGCACACTGCCATGAAATCTCCATAGACAAACATTGGCAGTAGAATGGCCTTACTGAAGACCTCAGTGACACCGTCATAGGATGCCACTTTTCCAACAAGTCAGTTCGTCAAATGTCTGCCCTGCTAGAGCTGCCCCGGTCAACTATAGGTGCTGTTACTGTGAAGTGGAAACGTCTAGGAGCAACAACGGCTCAGCCACGAAGTGGTAGGCAACACAAGCTCACAGAATAGGACCGCCGAGTGCTGATGCGCTTAAAAATCGTCTGTCCTCGGTTGCAACACTCACTACCGAGTTCCAAACTGCCTCTGGGGAAGCAATGTCAGCACAAGAACTGTTCGTCGGGAGCTTCATGAAATTGGTTTCCATGGCCGAGCAGTCGCACACAAGCCTAAGATCACCATGCGCAATGCCAAGCATCAGCTGGAGTGGTGTAAAGCTCGCCGCCATTGGACTCTGGAGCAGTGGAAACGTGTTCTCTGGAGTGATGAATCACGCTTCACCATCTGGTAGTCCGACGGACAAATCTGGGTTTTGTGGATACCAGGAGAACGCTACCTGCTCCAATGCATAGTGCCAACTGTAAAGTTAGGTGGAGGAGGAATAATGATCTGGGGCTGTTTTTCATGGTTCAGACTAGGCCACTTAGTTCCAGTGAAGGGAAATCTTAACGCTACAGCATACAATTACATTGTAGACGATTCTGTGCTTCCAACTTTGTGGCAACAGTTTGGGGAAGGTCCTTTCCTGTTTCAGCATGACAATGCCCCTTTGCACAAAGCGAGGTCTATACAGAAATGGTTTGTTGAGATTGGTTCGGAAGAACTTGACTGGCCTGCACAGAGCCCTGACCTCAACCCCATCGAACATCTTTGGGATGAATTGGAACACCGACTGCGAGCCCGGCCTAATTGCCCAACATCTGTGCCCGACCTCACTAATGCTCTTGTGGCTGAATGGAAGCAAGTCCCCGCAGCAATGTTCCAACATCTAGTGCATAGCCTTTCCAGCAGAGTGGAGCCTGTTATAGCAGCAAAGGGGGGAACCAAGTACATATTAATACCCATGATTTTGGAATTAGATGTTCGACGAGCAGGTGTCCACATACTTTTGGTCATGTAGTGTATATACAGGTTCAGTTCCAATACCATATTTATAATGTGCAGGGATACTGGAGTGATGGAGGTAGATATGTATAGGGGGAAGGTGACTAGGTATCAGGATATATGATAAACAGAGTAGTAGCAGTGTATATGATGATTGTATGTGAGTGTGTGTGTGTCTCTGTGTGTTGAGTCAGTATAAATGTGTATGGGTGTTATGTGTGTGAGCAAATTAATAGGGATTGGTGCTGGTGGTTGATTTGGGACTGGGGTGCAGAAGAACCTGACATCTCTGAAGACTGGCCACTATCACCGACAACGATGAGACAGCCTATAGGGAGGAGGTCAGAGATCTGGCCGTGTGGTGCCAGGACAACAACCTCTCCCTCAACGTGACCAAGACAAAGGAGATGATTGTGGACTACAGGAAAAAAAAGAGGACTGAGCACGCCCCCATTCTCATCGACGGGGCTGTAGTGGAACAGGTTGAGAGCTTCAAGTTCCTTGGTGTCCACATCACCAACGAACTATCATGGTCCAAACACACCAAGACAGTCGTGAAGAGGGCACGACAAAGCCTATTCCCCCTCAGGAGACTAAAAAGATTTGGCATGGGTCCTCAGATCCTCAAAAAATTCTACAGCTGCACCATCGAGAGCATCCTGACTGGTTGCATCACCGCCTGGTATGGCAACTGCTTGGCCTCTGACCGCAAGGCACTACAGAGGGTAGTGCGTACGGCCCAGTACATCACTGGGGCAAAGCTCCCTGCCATCCAGGACCTCTATACCAGGCGGTGTCAGAGGAAGGCCCTCAAAATTGTCAAAGACTCCAGCCACCCTAGTCATAGACTGTTCTCTCTGCTACCGCACGGCAAGCGGTACCGGAGTGCCAAGTCTAGGTCCAAAAGACTTCTCAACAGCTTCTACCCCCAAGCCATAAGACTCCTGAACAGCTAATCATGGCTACCCGGACTATTTGCACTGCCCCCCCACCCCATCCTTTTTACGCTGCTGCTACTCTGTTAAGTATTTATGCATAGTCACTTTAACTCTACCCACATGTACATATTACCTCAACTACCTCAACTAGCCGGTGCCCCCGCACATTGACTCTGCAACGGTACCCCCCTGTATATATAGCCTCCCTACTGTCACTTTATTTTACTGTATATATAGCCTCCCTACTGTCACTTTATTTTACTTCTGCTCTTTTTTTCTCAACACTTTTTTTGTTGTTGTTTTATTCTTACTTTTTTTGTTTAAAATAAATGCACTGTTGGTTAAGGGCTGTAAGTAAGCATTTCACTGCAATGTCTGCACCTGTTGTATTCGGCGCATGTGACCAATAAAATTTGATTTGATTTGATTTATTTCCTGTAGGTATAGTTTACAAAGTCATGCTGTGTGAGGGAGGGCAGGGGTTAAAGTTTACAGCTGTCCCATATACACACAGATACACCAATGAGTACAGGAGAGCCCACCTAAGAAACTAGCCTTGGACTATCCAGTGGGTGGACAGAGGGGGAGGTGAAAGGTCAGGGTTCATGACCCCTGGGGACTGGGGTTAAAAGGGGTGTCAGTGGTAGTATGGGACATGGGTGCAAGGTGCTGCATTAAGATGCATTTATTTTTACCTCACTGTGTGTGTGTGTGTGTGTGTGTGTGTGTGTGTGTGTGTGTGTGTGTGTGTGTGTGTGTGTGTGTGTGTGTGTGTGTGTGCATGCAGGCGTGTGTAAGTAAGCATTTCAGTGTTAGTCTACATCTGTTGTTTACAAAGCATGTGACTAATAACATTTGATTTGTGTGTTTGTGGGTCTAAGTGTGTGCGACCAGTGTGTGTGTTGGGGACAGGCGCATGGCTGGCAGGTGCCCAAAGCCAAACGGTGGATATATCGGCTCATGGTCACATCACACACACACATCCACCCAGACATCGGTTCCCACTACCTCTATTTATACTGGGCCACACGACAGAGTGTGACTGACCACACACACACACACACACACACACACACACACATATACGTAGACACACACACACAAACACACATACACGTAGACACACACATACACACAGCTCTTATCTTTCTGACCCATTTTCTCCTCACCTATCTCTAACAGTGAAAGCATGTGAATAACGTCTCTGTCTGAAGCCTGAAGTCTTAGTACCTCAGTGTGACTAACTGAGTGTGACTGACTGTACAATATTAACAACCCAGACAGAAACTGAAGGTCAAACCACAACCTTCTCACTTTGTTTTAGGCAGTAGGTCCAAGTTGCCTCTTGAACCTGATCTCAGGTCAGTTTTGTGTTATCTCCCTAACGATTATGGCTATAGGATTTGGGGAGGGTTGGTTGATCTTAGATCTGTGCCTAAGGGCACATTGATTTAACCCAGAGACGGGAAGTGATTAGTTTAGGGGTCAGAGTTCAGACTGTCGAACATGGCTCTGAGTGATAAACCTGAGTGCTAACTTTATTGTAGCCTTAGCGGTGTATCAGGGATACAGCTATTTTCAACCTAGCTTATTTTACGCTGAAAACCTGATGTGGGAACTCCGTTCAGGCGTTTCTCTTACGCCTGCTACGTTAGGTTAACTTTATTGTGACTGCTGCCGGTCTGCCATCAAATTGGTTCCCAAACGTTTACTCACTGTCTGTGACCCAGGAAAAGTCTTACAGGAGCATTTTCAGATTTCTGTCAACTAACTAGTTTAATTGTGATGCAAAGGGAAACGTTGATGGCACACAAGTGGGTTCCTGGCCCACCACCAACCACTATTACTGTCGAATAGTCATGCAAGTAGATGACCTGAACATGGAAGCAAAGCGCCATCTAGGGTTTGTATTGTGAACAGGCGTGTTATGGAGAGTTTTTTTCCACCTGTGTTAACAAGCATATGCAGTTCAGCATACACACATGCGCGCGCACACACACACACACACACACACACACACACACACACACACACACACACACACACACACACACACACACACACACACACACACAGACAGACGCAGCGTTACATCCTCCCACACACACAGGAAAAGGAGATGAGATGTGTGGAAGTGAGGGCTTCAGGTAAGTGTTGCTTTCAGCGTTTTTGCTCCCTGCATGCTATGGGTTGGCGCAGTGCCAAAACCACAGCCAAGAGGCCTCAGCGATGTAACAGGAAAACAAGAGATTACATGAGAGCTTTACTCAGAGGTGTGAGTACAGAGAATGACTCAAATGCACCATGATGTGAATGGAAACATTTTCAGAACTATTGTTATCATGTTGCAATTGTTAGCTATCAGACCTGGGTTCAAATACATGTGTATTTTGATGATTTATATTTCAAATACACATTTCCTGTGTATTTGAGTATTTTCTAATAATGTTGCCTGAATCAACTACATTATTTGAAAGTATTTCTATTAATAGAATACTATTTTAAACAATTTTCTTTCAATTTTATTTCTAAATAAATTATTTTCAATACCAAACAGACCCGGGGTTCAAATTAATGAGTATTTAAATATTTGTATTTCAAAATACATTTGTCTGTGTATTTGAGTATGTTCAAATACATGCCAATAATTTCTAAGTGTATTTCCAAATACATTCCAATATTCAACTATACTGAACAAAAATATAAAAGCAACATGCAACAATTTAGTTACATTTCATATAAGGAAAACAGTCAATTGAAATAAATTCATTAGGCCCTAATCTATGGATTTCACATGACTGGGAATACAGATATGCATCTGTTGGTCACAGTTGGTCACCTTAAAAAAAGGTAGGGGTGTGGATCAGAAAACCAGTCAGTATCTGGTGTGACCACCATTTGCCTCATGCAGCACGACACATCTCCTTCGCATAGAGTTGATCAGGTTGTTGATTGTGGCCTGTGGAATGTTGTCCCACTCCTATTCAATGGCAGTTGCTGGATATTGGTGGGAACTGGAACACGCTGTTGTAAATCCAGAGCAATCCAAACATGTTCAGTGGGTGACATGTCTGGTGAGTATGCAGGTCATGGAAGAACTGGGACATTTTCAGCTTCCAGGAATTGTGTACAGATCCTTGCGACATGGGGCCGTGCATTGTCATGCTGAAAGATGAGTTGATGGAGGCGGATGAATGGCACGGCAATGGTCCTCAGGATCTCATCTCGGTATCTCTGTGCATTCAAATTGCCATCGATAAAATGCAGTTGTGTTCGTTGTCTGTAGCTTATGCCTGCCCCTACCATAACCCCTCCGCCACCATGGGGCACTCTGTTCACAAAATGGACATCAGCAAACTGCTCGCCCACACGACGCCATACACGTGGTCTGCGGTTATGAGGCCAGTTGGATGTACTGCCAAATTCTTATGGTAGAGAAATTAACATTTAATTATCTGGCAACAGCTCTGGTGGACATTCCTGCAGTCAGCATGCCAATTGCACGCTCCCTCAAAACTTGAGACATCTATGGCATTGTGTTATGACAAAACTGCACATTTTAGTGGCCTTTTATTGTCCCAAGCACAAGGTGCACATGTGTAAAGATCATGCTGTTTAATCATCTTATTGATATGCCTCATCTGTCAGGTGGATGGATTATCTTGGCATAGGATAAATGCTCATTAACAGTGATGTAAACACATTTGTGCACAATATTTGAGAGAAAAGCTTTTTTTTGCGTAAGGACAATATCTGGGATCTTTTATTTCAGCTCATGAAACATGGGACCAACACTTTACATGTTGCGTTTATATTTTTGTTTAGTGTACTTGTATTTTCAAAGACAAATATCCATACGCTAACTTCAAAATGTATTTGAAAGTAAATTAAATCCTCTAAATAGTATTTGACGGGAACCCAGGTCTGTCAGCTATTAATCATCGAAGATGCTATACATTGCCTCAGCACAGCTTCATCATTAGCTCTGTGGTCGGCAATAACATAATTGAGTCAATGACTATGTACCTGTAATTCTTTAGTTTTTATTGACAACCACACAGACATCAAGTTAAGGTCACAAATTCAAGAGGAAGTGGATAGATAGGCTACAACCTATGGATGATTTTGCTAAGCACTCAACTCAACACATAAAAACAATGACACATAATTTTGAAAAGGCATTGGAAGAAAAACATTTAATTTATATAAAAATGAGTGTAAAAATAATCTATATTAATTTGTAGAATAGAACACTGGGTATTTTTTCCTTCCTTTTCTATTCTTTAGATAATAACATTTTCAACATGTAGACTGTTGGAACTCCTTTCCTTGGATCAAAAAGTATATAGGCTAAACCTGTTTTCCAGACTCATTGCCTGGGGGGGTGAGGGCCTTTCTTCCTGGGCTGGGGTAGCGGTGGGGGCTGCTCCTCATCGTCATCCATTGGTATCTGTGGAGGCCTCTCTCGAGCCTGGGCTCTGGGTTGGGGCGCTGCCTGGCTGGAGGCTCTGGCTGTGGGCCTGGGGCCAGTGGAACCAGGTGGGGCCCCACCGGGGGGTCTCTGCCTTTGTTTCTGGCCCTCTGTGTGAGAAGGATGCTTTGTCTGGCCCTCTGGGTGGAAAGGATGCTGGGTCTTGGTCAGGGGGGCTAGTCTCAACTCTCGTTCCTCTGTGAAGGAGAATGAACAGATGAAATGAGGGAGGGAGGTACCCAAAAAAAGACAAGATACTGTAGATACCGTAAATGTTTCTGTTCACACAACACCAACACTATTGCCATAGATGTTTGACCTTTGGTCTGAAGCGATTACCTTCAAAGCGCATCTGGCTCTTGCGTCGGCTGAGGCAGCAGCACACCAAGGTGGTGATGATGAGGAGGAGTACCAAGCCCCCTCCCCCGGCCAGGATGCCCACCATGGTCCAGAAATCAAAACCAAACAGTAAACGAGGAACACCTGAGTCTGAGACAGCTGAGAGGAGGTTGGGGGATGAGGGGTGGAGCAGAGGAGAGAAAAACAAGATGTTTGACTTTCTTTTTTTACCTTTTTTTGTTATGAGGTGCGCCACCAATCTTAAATATTTGTTCCTTTCTTCCTGGAAACAGAAGAAGAAAAACAGAGAGAGAGAAAAAAACTGAGGGAAAGAGGAAGACGGAGAGATTCGCAAAGAGAATTGCAATTGAGCCCTTCAAACATACTATACCTTTGCATGTTGGTTTGATGACATCACTTGTCTCCTCGCTGACCTCGTTGGCTGCAGAGCAGGTGAAGGTGTCCGGCGCTTTCAGTGTTTTCCGATCGATGGTCAAGGTTGTTTTTGTTTCCCTATCTAGGGTATTTTTGTTCCTGCTCCACTTTAAATTCACTCCCTCAGTGTTGGTCGAGGTACAGGTAAAGGTGACGGCCTTATTAGAACAGGTGAATGTCACTGAGGGCTTGGAGACCTTTTCTGGAAAGAAACAAAATGGCCGCTGTCAGTGTCTCTAAAGGAGAGGATACAGTTCTTATATGGTTGGAAAGAAAGAGATAAAGAAAGAGACTTACCCTTCATACACAGTCTGAAGGACTGCTCTTTGAGGCTTTTCCCGTTGCTGTCGAACACCTCTGCTTTGTAAGTACCTTCGTCTTTCAACAGGCCGTTGAGCTGGAGAGACCCATCTTCTAAGATGTCCTCAGCCTTGCCTGGTTTGAACTGTCCTTTCTTTCTTTTAAATATAACTGTTTCATTGTGTTTCCAGGTTAATTCTTTCGAACCCAAGTCAGTGTATTTAAGATGGATGGTGAAGGGAGATCCATTTTTGAAAAAATAATTGCATGAATCTGTGATAGAAGAGAAGAAAATATATCAGAATCATTCTCTGTTGTTGCTGACGGTACCATACATTTATTGCATTTTGGGGTAAATTAAGAATTATCAAATGTGATTTAATTCAATAAATGCTTGACCAAAAATGTCAATAATAATTATCTACATTTATCTACAATTATTACTGATTTTTTTTTTGTATGAGAAGTATGCTACATTTCAAAGTAAAATAAGTTAATTTCAAGTACAATTGTCCATTGTTCCTCATCATTTGTCAGTTAGGCCAACTACCTGGCAAATACGCTCTAAAACAGGCCCGTAAAATAAAGTGTCACAACTTCTACCAAGTGTTTTTAACTTGGATCAAATTCGAATAATGCTACTGTATGAAAAGATGTGTTCAACTGGTTGGGTTAGCCACAGTAACCCAGATTGTTCTATTACAGCTTCCTGTTCTTGTGTACTGGTTGTTTGAAACAGAACATGTCTAAAACCACAACTGTCTGAAAGGCCACAGATACTTTAACAACAGGACCTCTTCAAATCAAATGGCCTATCTGGGGACAATCTCATAGACACAGGTGGTCAGATTAAGCCTTCTCCTTGAGTAAATAGGATGTTGGTCAAATGACAATTTTATACACATACATATCAACGATAATTGACATCAAAAAAATTACATTGACATGGAAAAAAACTTTTAAGTAAAGAAATAAGTATTGTACCACATAATGATCTTAAAATATCTAAATAGCATTTACAACATCCATACAAATCATTCTAATAATGAGATAAAATTGCGATATCAAATCATGGAAAGGAAGTTGTTAAAAAACAGATGACATTGTTACGTTAACAAGAGAACACCTAATCGAGGCACCACAGAAGAGAGACATTTTCAAACAAATTATTGTTGGCCAAGTCATTGTTCATTTTCTCCCTAACATTGCTCAAATCAATTGTGATCAAATTTACAGATTCAATAGCAATCCATTAATGTGACCATCAATGCTATTTAAAATCAATAGACGTCCTCTTCTCAAATAATTGATCTAACAATTACTAATCTTTTTTACTGTAAAAAAAAAACCCTGGACTAAACAAAACATCCTCAAAAACCAATCAACAGGTTTGGGGGGTTAGAGGGAGAGTGTCTTACCTGCTGAAAGAGAGAGAAATCCATGAATGACAAGGAATGCCTGTAGTAATGTACAGGCCATTGTGTTGTTACTACATGTACTATGAGAAAAATGTACAGGATTCAGTTTAGTAGTCAGACTCTTCCTGGGTCTTAGTGTGTGTGTGTGTGTGTGTGTGTGTGTGTGTGTGTGTGTGTGTGTGTGTGTGTGTGTGTGTGTGTGTGTGTGTGTGTGTGTCTCAGAAGAGGAAATGATCCAACCAGCGGGCCCTGTATGTATCTACTCCCTCAGCAGTGTAGAGATGTCATATCTTAAAAAATAAGCTTCAAACAAACAAACAAACTCTTCATCTTCTCATCAGTATCAACACAGGCATTTTCTCAGGCACGTCCTAAACACAACCTTTTTTAACAAATGTTCTTATACAATTAATGTCAAAAAAGACATCTAGGCTACGTTTATTGTGTGGCATTAAATGCCACAAAACTCCATATTTGGACATTCTCATAAAAATAAAAGAAGAAGAAGAAGAATATTACTCATATAAAGTTTATTAATGATACTGGTTTCAGTTCAGCTTTTCCTATCTCAGCCCAACGCTACGCCGTCATACAAAACTGACCCTGGGTCTGTGCTTAGGCAAGCTCATACACTGTTGTCACTTACCAATTCCAAACTGAGCCCTATTACCTACTGGAGAGCCCATCTGAAAGGATTGGACAAATGAAAGCAATATGGCAGAATGTGTTGATACCACAGGAGGTTGGTGGCACCTTAATTGGGGAGGCCGGGCTCATGGTAATGGCTGGTGCGGAGCAGGTGGAATGGCATCAAATACATCAAACAACATGGCTTCCAGGTGTTTGATGACATTCCATTTGCTCCGTTCCAGACATTATTATGAGCAGTCCTCCCCTCAGCAGACTCCACTGGTTGATACCTTTTATTTTCCTCTATCTACCAGAAGTACCCAAGTATAGGTGATTGGTCTTGAATTGGAATAGGGCAAGCCAGTGAACAACAATTCTCATGAGCTGTAGAACTATACTGACATCTAGTGTTCAATAAAGGTAGTTGCATCACCTGCACTTTGGACATTCCAATTGCCTTTCCCCCCAAACTGTCAGTATTGTTGTATGTTTTTCCAATTTTAGTCAGTCCAAGAGAGAATTTACACCTTACCAGTATTCTTCATCATCATCATCAGCAGCAGCAGCAACATCGCATTTGAATATAAATGTCCTTTCCTAGACCTCGGATGACTTCAGGAGGTCACGGTAGTCGACTACATTCCATGTGATCGTGCACACACACTACACATCCATAATAGTCCTCAAAAGAAAAGAAAGAAAGAAAAACACTTTCACTTTCATATGGATCGCATCTGCGGGCAATGGCTGATCAAGGAATACCAACTCCCAGTATAATAGGCCTAGTCACTATATTCGGTTGCATTTATGGCGGAGAATTCGTCAATGGTAAGTGAATGTATTTCCCCGTGCTAGTAGACTATTTATAATTGGAGTCGAGACACAATTAAAGAAAGCTGAGATTTCATTCTAGTGAGTGTTTGGACGCGCGGATCCATGATCGACGCTCCTTCACTACTCCTGTCCTAGAAAAATCCCTTGATGGATTGTCCTTGGAATATATTTGGTATTGTTAGCCTTTTTCGATTACTTTTGCTTACGAATGTATTTTCTTTTGTTGAGATAAAAAGTTATTCAGAATACTTCAACTGAATGTAGACTAATTACTAGCCCAACTACAGTCTATTCCCCACACCTTCTGTTACTAGCCTAGCTAGTTTACCCTACCGTCTATTCCCCACACCTTCTGTTACTAGCCTAGCTAGAGTTTACCCTACCGTCTATTCCCCACACCTTCTGTTACTAGCCTAGGTAGAGTTTACCCTACCGTCTATTCCCCACACCTTCTGTTACTAGCCTAGCTAGAGTTTACCCTACCGTCTATTTCCCACACCTTCTGTTACTAGCCTAGCTAGAGTTTACCCTACCGTCTATTCCCCACACCTTCTGTTACTAGCCTAGCTAGAGTTTACCCTACCGTCTATTTCCCACACCTTCTGTTACTAGCCTAGCTAGAGTTTACCCTACCGTCTATTCCCCACACCTTCTGTTACTAGCCTAGCTAGAGTTTACCCTACCGTCTATTTCCCACACCTTCTGTTACTAGCCTAGCTAGAGTTTACCCTACCGTCTATTCCCCACACCTTCTGTTACTAGCCTAGCTAGAGTTTACCCTACCGTCTATTTCCCACACCTTCTGTTTCCCCACCCTAAAATATTTTGTGTTTCTTTTACCGCATTTTGTGTCATGTGTTGCTTTGGGGGCCTTTGTGCACTGTCTAGAAAATAAACTAGGGGAAAGACTGTTCTGTTACAGGGTAATAACATTGTAACTTACAATTACTCAGCACATTATTATACCGTATGAGGACGATGTGACTATGTCATGTTAACTGTGGTGTAATTCTGTTCTCATCCCATAGCAGCTGGACCTTCCACCACCCGTTATGTTATCACAAACAGCAATGTCATTATCAATCCTGGGATCCGTGGTGGAGTTTTACAGGAGATCCTCTGGAAACATGGTGAAAATAAGGCGGTGGAATGGGCCACTGCTGTGATAACGACATTTCGGGAATTTAAAGGGAAGACATCCTTGAACACCACCACTGGAGAAATCACAATCAGACAGCTGACCAAGCAGCTCAGTGGGGTGTATGAGGCAGAGTGTCTTATTAGTGGTAAAATACAGACATTTCAGCAGAGAGTGGAAGTGATTGGTGAGTCAGGGTTTCCTAAATAATGCACTGGCTTGTTGTAGTATGATAAGTACTGTTGAACAGCTGCTCACTTTTGAAACACATTTTGTTTCTGGTTTGTTTTTATTTAATTTCTCAAACATAAACTAAACCTATGCCGCGCTCTCCAAAAATCCCCATGATAAGAATGCCAGGGTGATAGCAATCACGTCAGATGCCCTGGCCTAGAACCAACCATACGGGTTTATATATATATATATAGAGAGAGAGAGAGAGAGAGAGAGAGAGAGAGAGAGATCTTTATTCTTTTGGAACTTTTATGAGTGTAATGTTTACTGTTAATTTGTATAGTTTATTTCACTTTCGTTTATTATCTACTTCACTTGCTTGGGCAATGTTAACATACGTTTCCCATGCCAATAAAGCCCTTAAATTGAATTGAGAGAGAAAGAGAGAGAAAGGAAATACTGTTGACATTTCCATGATTGTGCAAGACTTTCAGTCCAACAGTTGTCACTAAGTTTACAGAGAAAGAAACTGGGAACACAAACACATTGTAAAGAGAGAGAGAGAGAGTGTGTGTGTGTGTGTGTGTGTGTGTACAGTGTGTGTTCAGTGTGTGAAGTGTGTGTACAATGTGTGTGCAGTCTGTGTACAGTCTGTGTGCAGGATGTGTGTACAGTGTGTGTGCAGTGTTTGTGTGTGTACAGTGTGGGTGTACAGTGTGTGTGTGTGTGTGTACAGTGTGTGTTCAGTGTGTGTACAGTGTGTGTTCAGTGCGTGTACAATGTGTGTGCAGTCTGTGTACAGTCTGTGTGTGTGCAGTGTTTGTGTGTGTACAGTGTGGGTGTACAGTGTGTGTGTGTACAGTGTGTGTTCAGTGTGTGTTCAGTGTGTGTACAGTGTGTGTTCAGTGCGTGTACAATGTGTGTGCAGTCTGTGTACAGTCTGTGTGTGTGCAGTGTTTGTGTGTGTACAGTGTACAGTGTGTGTACAGTGTGTGTACTGTGTGTGTGTGTGTGCAGTGTGTGTGTGCAGTGTGTGTTCAGTGTGTGTACAGTGTGTGTTCAGTGCGTGTACAATGTGTGTGCAGCCTGTGTACAGTCTGTGTGTGTACAGTGTACAGTGTGTGTATGTGTGTGTACAGTGTCCTCTGTAGCTCAATTGGTAGAGCATGGCGCTTGTAACGCCAGGGTAGTGGGTTCAATCCCCGGGACCACCCATACGTAAATATGTATGCATTCGGATAAAAGCGTCTGCTAAATGGCATATTATTATTATTATTATTATTATTATTATTATTATTATGTGTGTGTCACCACGTGTCCTCTGTGTGACGTACTCCTCCATTAATGACATAATGTCAAAGTTCAAACTTCCAGGATTTACATTTAGTACCACCAGCCATCCAACAGCTGTCACTAAGCTAACAGAGAGATAACAGTTTAGAACACAAACACATTGTAAAGAATAAGTGTGTCTGCGTGTGCGTGCATGTGTGTGTGAAATATCCCTGAATATCCATCCACTGTTGCATAACATACTCCACCATTTCCATCCACAGACCCAGTATCACAACTTGAAGTCACCTGTGAATTGAACGGTACCATGGCAACACTTCACTGCAGGGCTGAGGGTCCGCTGGTGGAGTACCGCTGGTCTTGGCCTGACCACCAGGGGGAGATGTGGAGCCAGGAGCAGACTGGACAGCACTACAACATAAAATCCCCAGAGTCAGACAGCTACAGCTGTGAGGCCAGGAACCCAGTCAGTGAGAAGACACAGACCTACAACAGCAATGACTGCCTTGCCACAGGTAAACAAGAGAGATAGGCGAGATATAGAAGGTTTGAGTTTTGTAAAGCCAATACCATTCTGTTGGTATACTAAGTCAAGGTTAAATAATGTCCAAGTATTTTGATGCTGTTGATAAAGCAATAGGAATTCCTTTGTTTAGTTTCCACTGACCATGTGACCTGACCTGTTTATATCTGTCTGTATGTGTATTAGGTAATCCCTACATCTACATTGGTATTGGTGCAGGTGTCTTGTTGTTGGTTTCTGTTGTGGTTGTTGTTGTGGTCTGGCTCATCAAGAAGCATTCCAAAGGTAAGCCCCAGTCTTAATTAAGTACAGTAATACCTTATGACAAGGTTCTTTAGTATGAGTCTCCTTGAAGTTGTGGTGACATTGTGTTGATTCATTGTGTTCGGTTTAGACTCATAATCGACTGAAGAATATCTGTCACTTTCCCCGAAGTTGCATTTCCCTTTCTTTCTAAGCCCTCTAGTAGATCCATACCTGCATACCCATTGACTTTCCTTCTTTCCCCTCCCTTGTTTTTGTAACTAATTCTGTGGATCAATCAAAATCTGTCGGCTCCGTTGGTCACACCATAGCTGATACCTTCCAATCCGGTCATGACATCCCCGGTCGTCTAGATTTGCAGAGCACAGGGAATGGCAGCCATCTTGAAGAGGATCGAGAGAAGGTGGTGGCAATCAGCCAAGCAGAGATTGTGGAAGAGGAGAATAAACTACTACAAGATGAAGAACTCACAAGTGTAAAGGATAGGGTCAATCGGATCAACCAGACCTCTGGAGAGGGTAAAGGAGAAAAGAAGCCATTACTGGACAAGGCAGGATCCACTGATACAGATGTTATTGAGAGTAATAGCCCTTTCAAACTGAACAACCAGAATCAGGTTCTGGGTTGGGAGTCCGGAAAGAGACAGAGGGAAGAAAAAGAGCAGAGTGCAGAATCCAAGCAGAACATGAACGTTACCTTGGGGACTGTTACGGAGGGTTCTGGCCCAACTGCTCCTTCGAAGCCACCTCGGAGCAGCCTTAACTTTAATTCACCATACCCACAGACTCTGGAGACACAGCACAGCAGAGAGCATCATGGGGGAGGACCTGACCAAAGCATGGGTGGTTATGGCACAGAGAGAGAGGGAGAGGGAGCGGGAGACGGAGAGGGAGATGGACAACTTATGTCCCAGAAAGTCCTTGTCTTAGACACAAGGGAGGAGAGCGGAGGAAAGGAGGCGGGGACAAGAGAGGACAGAGAAGATGAGGAGAAAGAGGAGGTAGTAGGAGATGATTTAGTGACAGGGGAGGGAGAGGGGCAAGAAGAGACAGAAAGGAGAGAAGATGAGGAGAAAGAGGAGGTAGTAGGAGATGATTTAGTGACAGAGGAGGGAGAGGGGCAAGAAGAGACAGAAAGGAGAGAAGATGAGGAGAAAGAGGAGGTAGTAGGAGATGATTTAGTGACAGAGGAGGGAGAGGGGCAAGAAGAGACTGATAGGAGAGATGATGGAGGAGAAAGAGAAGGAAAGGAGAGAGAGACTGAAGAGAATGAAGAAGAGCAGGAGGAAGGGGAAGGAGAAGAAAGAGGGAAGAAAGAAGAGGAGACACAGAAAGGAGGGAAGAGAGAGGAAGGAAAGAGCCCAACTTCTCCCAAACAAACACTCCCCCGCAAAGCCCCCCGACCACCTCTCGCCCCAAAACCATCATCTATAAGACGCTCTCATGGCTGTCAGATGGGTGGAGAACAAGGAAGAGTAGTGAAAATGATGGAAACCCAGAGGAGCAGTGGTCAGGTAGACAGAGAGGGACGAACACCTGGCCTATCAGGTCTGAGGAGACCCACTAGCTCAGTGTCAGACAGTACAGACACTCCTGACAGAAGCAGTCCAGGATTGTCAGCTGTTCCTATAGCCACAGCATTTAGTCCACAGGCGGGCAGTGGTACTCTATCCAATCCAGGAAAGTCCAATCTAGGTGCACCCTCCGGACCAGTAGACACCAGTTCAGATACAGCATGTACAGCCATAGAGAGTAGCACAGATACCCTGTCTACTTCATAGAGAAGTATAGGTACAGTGGGGGAAAAAAGTATTTAGTCAGCCACCAATTGTGCAAATTCTCCCACTTAAAAAGATGAGAGAGGCCTGTAATTTTCATCATAGGTACACGTCAACTATGACAGACAAAATGAGAAAAAAAAATCCAGCAAATCACAATGTAGGATTTTTAATGAATTTATTTGCAAATTATGGTGGAAAAGAAGTATTTGGTCAATAACAAAACTTTCTCAATACTTTGTTATATACCCTTTGTTGGCAATGACACAGGTCAAACGTTTTCTGTAAGTCTTCACACACTTGCTGGTATTTTGGCCCATTCCTCCATGCAGATCTCCTTTAGAGCAGTGATGTTTTGGGGCTGTCGCTGGGCAACACAGACTTTCAACTCCCTCCAAAGATTTTCTATGGGGTTGAGATCTGGAGACTGGCTAGGCCACTCCAGGACCTTGAAATGCTTCTTACGAAGCCACTCCTTCGTTGCCCGGGCGGTGTGTTTGGGATCATTGTCATGCTGAAAGACCCAGCCACGTTTCATCTTCAATGCCCTTGCTGATGGAAGGAGGTTTTCACTCAAAATCTCACGATACATGGCCCCATTCATTCTTTCCTTTACACGGATCAGTCGTCCTGGTCCCTTTGCAGAAAAACAGCCCCAAAGCATGATGTTTCCACCCCCATGCTTCACAGTAGGTATGGTGTTCTTTGGATGCAACTCAGCATTCTTTGTCCTCCAAACACGACGAGTTGAGTTTTTACCAAAAAGTTCTATTTTGGTTTCATCTGACCATATGACATTCTCCCAATCCTCTTCTGGATCATCCAAATGCACTCTAGCAAACTTCAGACGGGCCTGGACATGTACTGGCTTAAGCAGGGGGACACGTCTGGCACTGCAGGATTTGAGTCCCTGGCGGCGTAGTGTGTTACTGATGGTAGGCTTTGTTACTTTGGTCCCAGCTCTCTGCAGGTCATTCACTAGGTCCCCCGTGTGGTTCTGGGATTTTTGCTCACCGTTCTTGTGATCATTTTGACCCCACGGGGTGAGATCTTGCGTGGAGCCCCAGATCGAGGGAGATTATCAGTGGTCTTGTATGTCTTCCATTTCCTAATAATTGCTCCCACAGTTGATTTCTTCAAACCAAGCTGCTTACCTATTGCAGATTCAGTCTTCCCAGCCTGGTGCAGGTCTACAATTTTGTTTCTGGTGTCCTTTGATAGCTCTTTGGTCTTGGCCATAGTGGAGTTTGGAGTGTGACTGTTTGAGGTTGTGGACAGGTGTCTTTTATACTGATAAGTTCAAACAGGTGCCATTAATACAGGTAACGAGTGGAGGACAGAGGATCCTCTTAAAGAAGAAGTTACAGGTCTGTGAGAGCCAGAAATCTTGCTTGTTTGTAGGTGACCAAATACTTATTTTCCACCATAATTTGCAAATAAATACATAAAAAATCCTACAATGTGATTTTCTGGATTCTTTTTTCTCAATTTGTCTGTCATAGTTGACGTGTACCTATGATGAAAATTACAGGCCTCTCTCATCTTTTTAAGTGGGAGAACTTGCACAATTGGTGGCTGACTAAATACTTTTTTCCCCCACTGTAAATCCTCTGGACCAGTAGACACCAGCTCAGATACAGCATGTACAGCCATATAGAGTAGCTCAGATACTCTGTCTACTTCATAGAGAAGTATAGGTAAATCCTCTGGACCAGTAGACACCAGCTCAGATACAGCATGTACAGCCATATAGAGTAGCTCAGATACTCTGTCTACCTCATAGAGAAGTATAGGTAAATCCTCTGGACCAACAGATACCAGTAAAGCTACAGCCTCTGTACCAGGTGAAACCAGCTGAAAAGCACTTGTTGAAATAGTTTGTTTAACAAAAATGTTAGGCTCTATACGGGGATGCTTTGTTTCTCTTGTATTTAGAGGAAATTATTTAAAGTATATTTAAAACCAAATACCTTTAGACTTTTACTTGAGTCATTTTCTATTAAAGTATCTTTACTTTTACTCAAGTATGACAATTGGGTACTTTTTCCACCACTGTGTTATAGCTTATCAACATAATGCATTGTGTTGGTACAGTATACACTACATTTTTTATACCAACATACATTTTGTATTTTTAGGTGCATTTTATGACAAAATATTTCATTACGAGGTTACTTGCTCCTTTACATGGTGTGAGGGCTGATACCTTTCTCTATAAAAATAATACATATTTCAAATGTTAATATAAAAAAAACGTGTGAGAAAAAGTTGCTTTTGTCCCTTTCAATAATGCCTGAGGTGTAGGCACATGTATATAAAAAATAAATACATCTTTCACTTTCACTTCATGGTTCGCACTTGTTGAAGATGGCTGACAAAGGACGATCAATTCCAACAGTAATAGTATTAGTCCCCATCTTCTGTTGCATTTGTGGCAGATAATGAATTGTTGGTAAGTGAATATATTTCCCCCAGGTATTCATAGTTACAGTCTAGACGGACTCAAGTGAAAGAGGAGATTTCAGTCTAGTGTAAACTGACAACAGGTATTTTGACACAGCCATCCAGCGGGCGACAGTTGAACCTTTTTTCATGAATGTTTGTTAGGGTACAGACTATTGGGCCGAGTTAAGGGTGTGCCTTATAAGGAAATAGGAACTATATTGACTGTGCCATTGTGTATTTTAAAGGTGAAAGGTAGGCCTACTTCACAACTGAATGTATACTTGGCTATTACTGGGTAGGATAAGATGGTAATACTAAAGGCCTGGCTGTGACAAGTTTAGAGCGATGATGCAACCATATACATAGAATTTAAGTTTACCTTCCGTAATTATAATTATATTTCTAAGGGTGTAACTCTGCTCTTTTCCCATAGCAGCTGCAGCTTCACCAACACGTTATGTCATCACAAAGGAACGTTGTTATCAATCCTGGAATCCCTGGTGGAGTTCCAGAGGATAACATGAAGGCGGTGGAATGGGACACTGCTGGGATATGGGAATTTTGTGATTTTGAAGGGAAGACATCCTTGAACACCACAACATGAGAAATCACAATCAGACAGCTGACCAAGCAGCTCAGTGGGGTGTATGAGGTAGAGGGTATGATTGGTGGGAAAATACAGACCTTTCAGCAGAGAGTAAAAGTCATTGTTTCCTAAATGGAAGGTCGGGACTTGTGACCCAATGATGGATCGGGACCTCCTTTAGGTACCAGTTAAAGACGGGGATGTAACTCATTTTGCAAAGGTTAAAAATGTAAAAGGTTCAAACACAAAAAGTTTGGCAATGACTATGTCACGTGCTGTTGAAGTGCTGAACAAGAACCTTGGTTAGTCCACACTTTTTAAATACATTCTTTTCTGGTTATCTTTTTACTTTTCTTATAAACAAAACCTATATGCAGCTCTCTCCAAAAGTCCCCCTGATAAGAACGCCAGAATGACAGCATTCGTATATCAGATGGGAGAACTATGCAGGTTTGTGAGTAGAGAGAGAGAGGGGGGACATAATGTCAAAGTTCAAACTTCCATGATTGTGCAAGACATTTAGTATAACCAGCCATCCAACAGCTGTCACCAAACTAACAGAGAGAGAACATTTCAGAACACAAACACATTGTAAAGAATAAGTGTGTATGTGTGTGTGAAATATTCCTGACTTTCCGTCCAAGGTTGCATAACGTACTCCTCCATTTCCATCCACAGACCCAGTAATACAACCTGAAGTCCCCTGTGAATTGAACCCTACCATGCAGTGTTAAGGGTCCATCATCGGTGGAGTACCGCTGGTCTTGGCCTGACCACGAGGCTGAGATGTGGAGCCAGGAGCAGACTGGACAGCACTACAACATCAAATCCCCAGAGTCAGACAGCTACACCTGTGAGGCAAGGAACCCAGTCAGTGAGAAGACACAGACCTACAACAGCAATGACTGCCTTGCCACAGGTAAACAAGAGAGATAGGCGAGATATAGAAGGTTTGAGTTTTGTAAAGCCAATACCATTCTGTTGGTATACTAAGTCAAGGTTAAATCATGTCCAAGTATTTTGATGCTGTTGATAAAGGAATAGGAATTCCTTTGTTCAGTTTCCACTGACCATGTGACCTGACCTGTTTGTATCTGTCTGTATGTGTATTAGGTAATCCCTACATCTACATTGGTATTGGTGCAGGTGTCTTGTTGTTGGTTTCTGTTGTGGTTGTTGTTATGGTCTGGCTCATCAAGAAGCATTACAAAGGTAAGCCCATGTTTTTAATTACAGTGCCTTGCAAAAGTATTCATCCCCCTTGGCGTTTTTCCTATTTTGTAGCATTACAACCTGTAATTTAAATGGATTTTTATTTGGATTTCATGTAATGGACATACACAAAATAGTCCAAATTGGTGAAGTGAAATGAAAAAAAATTACTAAAAATAAATAACGGAAAAGTGGTGCGTGCATATGCATTCACCCCCTTTGCTATGAAACCCCTAAATAAGATCTGGTGCAACCAATTACCTTCGGAAGTCACAGAATTAGTTAAATAAAGTCCATCTGTGTGCAATCTAAGTGTCACATGATCTGTCACATGATCTCAGTATATATACACCTGTTCTAAAAGGCCCCAGAGTCTGCAACACCACTAAGCAAGGGGCACCACCAAGCAAGCGGCACCATGAAGACTAAGGAGCTCTCCAAACAGGTTAGGGACAAAGTTGGAGAAGTACAGATCAGGGTTGGGTTATAAAAAAATATCTAAAACTTTGAACATCCCACGGAGCACCAATAAATCCATTATTAAAAAATGAAAAGAATATGGCACCACAACAAACCTGCCAAGAGAGGGCCGCCCACCAAAACCTACGGACCAGGCAAGGAGGGCATTAATCAGAGAGGCAACAAAGAGACCAAAGATAACCCTGAAGGAGCTGCAAAGCTCCACAGCGGAGATTGGAGTATCTGTCTATAGGACCACTTTAAGCCGTACACTCCACAGAGCTGGGCTTTATGGAAGAGTGGCCAGAAAAAAGCCATTGCTTAAAGAAAAAAATAAGCAAACACGTTTGGTGTTTGCCAAAAGGCATGTGGGAGACTCCCCAAACATATGGAAGAAGGTACTCTGGTCAGATGAGACTAAAATTGAGCTTTTTGGCCATCAAGGAAAACGCTATGTCTGGCACAAACCCAACACCTCTCATCACCCCGAGAACACCATCCCCACAGTGAAGCATGGTGGTGGCAGCATCATGCTGTGGGGATGTTTTTCATCGGCAGGGACTGGGAAACTGGTCAGAATTGAAGGAATGATGGATGGCGCTAAATACAGGGAAATTCTTGAGGGAAACCTGTTTCAGTCTTCCAGAGATTTGAGACTGGGACGGAGGTTCACCTTCCAGCAGGACAATGACCCTAAGCATACTGCTAAAGCAACACTTGAGTGGTTTAAGGGGAAACATTTAAATGTCTTGGAATGGCCTAGTCAAAGCCCAGACCTCAATCCAATTGAGAATCTGTGGTATGACTTAAAGATTGCTGTACACCAGCGGAACCCATCCAACTTGAAGGAGCTGGAGCAGTTTTACCTTGAAGAATGGGCAAAAATCCCACTGGCTAGATGTGCCAAGCTTATAAAGACATACCCCAAGAGACTTGCAGCTGTAGTTGCTGCAAAAGGTGGCTCTACAAAGTATTGACTTTGGGGGGGTGAATAGTTATGCACGCTCAAGTTTTCTGTTTTTTTGTCTTATTTCTTGTTTGTTTCACCCCGAAAAATATGTTGCATCTTCAAAGTGGTAGGCATGTTGTGTAAATCAAATGATACAAACCCCCCCAAAAAATCCATTTTAATTCCAGGTTGTAAGGTAACAAAATAGGAAAAATGCCAAGGGGGATGAATACTTTCGCAAGCCACTGTATATTCTGTATGTAATGTGCTGGTATGTTTATATAATTCTCAACTTTGAATAATGTGAATTATAATCAAAAGTTGATCCATTTAAAAACATAGAAAAACTTGTTGAAAATTGTTGCTGAAAATAGGAGATTCTTCAAGTAGTTTGTAAAAAATGGTTATTAAAGTTATTATAGCAGTCGTGTAAAGTACTTAAGTAAAAATACTTTAAAGTACTACTTCCACCACTGGAAGTACTTTTTCCACCACTGTGTTATAGTGTATCAACATAATGCATTGTGTTGGTACAGTATACACTACATTTTTTATTCCAACATACATTTAGTATTTTTAGGTGCATTTTATGAACAGAATATTTAATTAAGAGGTTACTTGCTCCTTTTCATGGTGTGAGGGCTGATACTTTGCTCTATAAAAAATAATACATACTTCAAATGTTAATATGAAAAAAAAAACGTTTGTGAAGAATGTCCTGACTTTCAATAATGCCTGAGGCGTAGGCACATGTAAAAAAAGAAAGTCCCCGTGATAAGAATGCCAGAATGATAGCAATCGTATATCAGATGGGAGAACTATGCAGGTTTGTGAGTAGAGAGAGAGAGGGGGGACCAGGGACGGCTTGTTCAATAGGGCGATATGGGCGACGCACTGCCAAACGGGAAAAGGAAGGGATTTTTTTTCTAATCAATTATATCACGGCAACAGCAGTTATCAGTGTTCACGTCTGATCTGCCAGCCACTAAATGTCAAATCAGGCTAAAGTCGTGCTTCAAATGGCCCCGCCCGTTTTTGGGGCGATTTCAGTCAAGTTGAAAATCGCCCAGAAGTCTCTCATAGCCTGTCATGTAAAATCTATTTTTTTCACATTTCAAAGCTTTCAATACATTCTCTATGGGTGTCTGTGGGCTTGCACTTACGCGCTTTCGTCATACGTGACGTAACGTTGAACGTAACTAAGACAATGGCGGCTAGAAGCGTCTCTGTTGCGACCTGCAGTGCGGCGTTATTTTATGTTTTTAATTTGTAGACTTAGTTTACAAACATTCTGCCAACCATGGATTTCCAGTGGTTGGTTTTGGACTGATCTTGTTGATCGTGTACATACCCGCTACGAACGGACTAAATAATGAAAACGCTGCTGGCAGCTGAATCCCAATACAGCTGGGAGACTTGGCTGGATGAGTCCCGGACAGAGAAGTGGAGCCGGCCACCTTCACCCTGGTCAGAGCGGACCGCGATCCTGGTAAGAGAGCGACTCTGTACCCCGACATTGAACTGCTTTCTGTGTCATTGCGACCTTACTATCAATTCAATTCAATTTAAGGGCTTTATTGGCATGGGAAACGTGTGTTAACATTGCCAAAGCAAGGGAAGTAGATAGTAAACAAAAGTGAAATAAACAATAAATATTAACAGTAAACATTACACTCAGAAGTTTCAAAAGAATAAAGACATTTCAAATGTCATATTATGTATATATACAGTGTTGTTACAATGTGCAAATAGTTAAAGTACAAATGGGAAAATAAATAAACATAAATATGGGTTGTATTTACAATGGTGTTTGTTCTTCACTGGTTGCCCTTTTCTTGTGGCAACAGGTCACAAATCTTGCAGCTGTGATGGCACACTGTGGTTTTTCACCCAGTAGATAAGGGAGTTTATCAAAATTGGGTTTGTTTTCGAATTCTTTGTGGATCGCTGTAATCTGAGGGAAATATGTGTCTCTAATATGGTCATACATTTGGCAGGAGGTTAGGAAGTGCAGCTCAGTTTCCACCTCATTTTGTGGGCAGTGTGCACATAGCCTGTCTTCTCTTGAGAGCCAGGTCTGCCTACGGCGGCCTTTCTCAATAGCAAGGCTATGGTCACTGAGTCTGTACATAGTCAAAGCTTTCATTAAGTTTGGGTCAGTCACAGTGGTCAGGTATTCTGCCACTGTGTACTCTCTGTTTAGGGCCAAATAGCATTCTAGTTTGCTCTGTTTTTTTGTTTGTTCTTTCCAATGTGTCAAGTAATTCTCTTTTTGTTTTCTCATGATTTGGTTGGGTCTAATTGTGTTGTTGTTGTTGTTGTTGTTGTTGTCCTGGGGCTGTGTGGGGTCTGTTTGTGTTTGTGAACAGAGGCCCAGGACAAGCTTACTTAGGGGACTCTTCTCCAAGTTCATCTCTCTGTAGGTGATGGCTTTGTTATGGAAGGTTTGGGAATCGCTTCCTTTTAAGTGGTTACTATCTGCCCCGTGAGTTCCCCCAATTGTTTGTTACCGTTGTGTACTGTTGATAATCACAAGTTTACTGGAGAACTGAGACCAAGTAGAGACTTTGGACAGGGTGGATATGGTATAATAAAGGCAGTTTATTCAGAGGTAAAGATATCTGGAATCGCGTGCACGGACTCGTGCACGTGTGTAGGTCACCTAAATCATCAGAAAAATTGCCCCTCCTGAGAATTTTTTCAGGAGCCGCCACTGGGGGGGACATAATGCCAAAGTTCAAACTTCCATGATTGTGCAAGACATTTAGTATAACCAGCCATCCAACAGTTGTCTCTAAGTTAACAGAGAGAGAACATTTCAGAACAAACACATTGTAAAGAATAAGTGTGTGTATGTGTGCGTGTGGGTGCAGTGTATGTGTGCGTGCATTTGTGTGTGTGTGTGAAATATTCCTGAATTTCCATCTACTGTTGCATAACATACTCGTCCATTTCCATCCACAGACCCAGTATCACAACCTGAAGTCACCTGTGAATTGAACTGTAGCATGGCAACACTTCGCTGCAGTGTTAAGGGTCCATCAGTGGAGTACCACTGGTCTTGGCCTGACCACCAGGGGGAGATGTGGAGTCAAGACCAGACTGGACAGCACTACAACATCACATTTCCAGAGTCAGGCAGCTACACCTGTGAGGCCAGGAACCCAGTCAGTGAGAAGACACAGATCTACAACAGAAACGACTGCCTGGCCACAGGTAAATTCATAAAGCGAATCAGGATAATCAGATCAGTTCAGGCAAATGAGAAATAAGTGCACTCAGGCTATCCAGAAAGCTAAAGCTGGTTACTTTAAGGAGCAGTTCTCTCTGTGGGTCTAACCCCAAGAAGTTCTGGAAAACGGTTAAAGACCTGGAGAATAAACCCTCCAGCTGCCAATGTCCCTTAATGTTGATGATGTGGTTGTTAGTGACAAAGAGCACATGGCTGAGCTCCTTAATCACCACTTCATTAAGTCAGGATTCCTATTTGACTTAGCCATGCCTCCTTGCCCGTCCAACATTTCCTAATCTCCCAGTCCTTCTAATGTGACTAGCCCCGATGCTCCTCCCTCTTTTTCCCCTGCCCACTATACAGTTTCTCCCTGCAGGCGGTTACGGAGTCCGAGGTGCTAAAGGAGCTCCTTAAACTTGACACTAAAAAAAACATCTGGGTCAGATGGTTTAGACCCATTCTTCTTTAAGGTTGCAGCCCCTATCATAGCCAAGCCTGTCTCTGAACTTTTTAACCTGTCTCTCCTAGGACATACACTCTGAGGTGGAGTCAGGGTCAGAGGACCAAGAGGAGGAATCCAGCAGAGCCACACACAACAGCCAAACTGACGGTCAGAGGTCTCCACCAACCCCTCAGAGAAGGGATGAAGATGGAGCGTCCAGAGAGAGAGGAGGTGATAGAACCTAACTTCTCCCAAACACCTCCATCCTGAATTCCTAGACGTCAAGACCCAACTTCTCCTAAAACAACGCCACACACCCACAAACCCCACCACCTCTTGCCCCAAAACCATCAACTATAACATGCTGACCACACCACCCGCATCGCGTGCGCGAACGTTGCAAAATAAATGCACACCTACATGTTATTAAATCATTGCACCCACACCGCTAGTGCGCGTCAACGAGCGTCTGCGGAGCCAGGCGCTAAAATAGAACTTGGTTCTATTTGTGAAGCTTGACGCGCTGCAAGTCCCGCCTTTCCCATCTCCTCATTGTTTTTTAGGAGCATATACCCACGTGGGTGATTGAAAGATGAACTGAGGTCCACACACCAGTCCAGTTGGTGGTGGTAATGCACCTTAAAGTTGATTGCCAACCACCATATAAAGTCCAAAGAAGAAGAAGAAGAAGCCTGAAGGAGGAGAGATTACTAGAAACAAACTCGGTTTACCTTTTTATCTGTGGATTAATTGTCATAGTAGAGGACCTTGTGCATTTCAGGTAAGATAACAACCCAATGTTTATATCCCATGAAACATGTGCTAGCAACATCAAGCTAGCTAGCTAAATTGCCATAAATGTTTAATGCTTTTCGACCTGTCCCCAAATGAATACAGTTGGTTCAGAGTTTGTTTTGATATTTGAAGCTGCGTGTCCTGATGGCCTGGTGTGGGTGGAGCAAAATGAAGATGCGCGCGAGCGGTGTGGTCAGTATGTAATACACATATGGCTATCAGATGGGTGTAGAACAAGGAAGTATTTTGAAAACAATGGAAACCCAAAGGAGCAGTGGTCAGGTAGACCGAGAGGGAGGAACACCTGGCCTATCCAGTGGCGATTTTAGCATGTAAATCTTGGTGGGGCAAACATTTTTTAGATGCATGCCAGCAAAACCTCTACACAACACAACACTAAACAATACATTCATTGCACTATAACGGTGACAGTGCCCACAAACTGTTAGAGTTTACATAAAGCTGTCCCAACAGCAGAGTCCCAACAGCAGTCCTAACACTTTACCACTGCTACACCTGGCTATCAGCAGAGCCTTATCTGGCAGCGAAACAGTTCATTCAGCCTCATTTACTGCCTTAAAAAAAAAACATAGCTGAAATGGTTGACTTGCTTAAACAAATGTGGTTTCTAATGACAATTGAGATGTACAAACTATGGCATAAGGGGACGAAGAGCTGATAAGAGGCAATCCGTAATTTCGATTAAGACAATGAGCGAGCTAGGACGGACGTAGTCAATATAACTATTTGTTCAGCACTTTTGAAATGTACAGCGACAGAATTCAGAACATGGGCCGTTCTTACAGTGTTCTCCCTGTACACCAAGTCAGAACCGTAGGATAAATAAAGGGGCATATAAGCAGACAATGACATCTCTTACAATATTAGATGATTACATTTCTCTAAAACAGGCTATAGGCTACATGTGCACTACCAAGTCAGAATAGTAGGTGAAAATATGAGGGGAAAAGTGACCAAATTATTAGAGTGAGGCACATGGGCTACTAACAGCTTACTACACAATATACACTTAATATTACTATCTTAGGTACAGACAGTATACATATCTCCCTGGCATATTACATAATTTCTGCAGCAGCATACAATACATTTTTGGACTCGCCTTGTTGTGCTTTGCTCACTTGAACAGGAAGGTGGCAAGGCGGTCCTCAAACTTTGTCATCAAAGTCTGGCATTCTCTGGATTTATGGTGCTTTCAAGTCAACTGGGAACTTGTAAAACAAAAAAAAAAGGTTGAATCAGTGATCTTCAGGTCGGAGCTCTAGAAAGAGTCCTGAGTTGCCGACTTGCAATCCGAGTTGGATGACCGTTCAAAACGTGTTTTCCCAGTCGGAGCTTGTTTTTTTCCAAGTTTCCAGTTGTCTTGAACTCACTGAAGTCAGATTTCCCAGTTCTGAGTTTCCAGTTGTTTTGAGATCGGCATAAATCATGCTGGATTGACAGCATGGCTAATGTTGAATGTTTATCCTTTTAAGCTTGAAAAAGAGACCCTTAAACCCAGACTTGGGACCACACACCCACTCCACTGAATTACAGGCTAGTGATTGCTTTGCAATGCTTGCAGTTAGCCACTGATTCCTTCCAAACCAATCATTGTTGAATTTGCGATTTCCAACTTGTTGTGTAATGTTTATGTCCAATGGCCGATGAGCACCGATACGTTTTATTTATAATTAATTTTATTTCTCTTCATATGACAAGGATTGTAAAGGATTTGCCTGTAGATTGTCGACTTGATTCATGATGATGACTGCTAGCTTGCTAGCTAAGATTTTGAAAGTATGATGTTAACATGATCAGTCCAATGAAAGCTACTGTAGATATAACGTGATTTGACGTCATTTTTCTGTGGCCAATGACCTAAAGCCTTCTTGGATGGGCACTTCTAATGTAAAAGTATGGCAGCACCCAAGGGGCTTGAATTTTCTAGCTCTACCCTTAGATTTTGCGCTGACGTAGTGTCCCCATGAGTGACAGAACACTGAGCCAATTACGGCGCAACTAGAGAACATTACCAACCCCTACGCTCCGTATTTTCTGCTGAATGCCCCACCACAGAAAGCACTGAGCTAGGCTGAAACACCTGCATTTTGGAGCGGCCTTACTCAAGAAAGCAAAAAAGAGACCATGTTTGTATGCGGCTTTATCAACTCAATGATTTTGTATTATTTTATTTTTTTACATTGTTTGAAAACATATGTGATACGTATTAATGCCAAAAATAAACATTTATTTTTAATTTTTTAGCTAAAAGGGTGGGGCCCAAAACAGGCTCTGCCCCACCTGCCCTGAGTGATGGGTCGCCACTGGGCCTATCAGGTCTGAGGAGACCCACTAGCTCAGTGTCAGACAGTCCAGACACTCCTGATAGAAGCAGTCCAGGATTGTCAGCTGGTCTCAGAGCCACAGCATGTAGGTACACTATCTACTCCAGTAAAATACAGTTCAGGTGCACCCTCTGGACCAGTAGACACTAGCTCAGATACAGCATGTACAGCCATATAGAGTAGCTCAGATACTCTGTCTACTTCATAGAGAAGTATAGGTAAATCCTCTTGACCAGTAGACACCAGCTCAGATACAGCATGTACAGCCATAGAGAGTAGCTCAGATACTCTGTCTACTTCATAGGGAAGTATAGGTAAATCCTATGTACCAACAGAGACCAGTACAGCTCCAGCCTCTGTACCAGGAGAAACCAGTTGAAAAGCACTTGTTGAATATATAGTTTGTTTGATAAATATTTAGATTCTGTACAGGGGAGGTTTGTTTCTCTTCAGTAAACTCATATCTCCTTTTCTATCTCTTTCTGGTTATTATGTATCATATTGTTATCCTGTATATGATGTGCTGTCATGTTTAGCCTAGGCTACTATAATTTTTAACTTTGATAAATGTGAATTATAATGAAATGTTGATCCATGCAACAAGATGGCAAAAATGTATTATGTTTTGAGGAAAATATTTCATTGTGTGAATGTTTTAGTGTGCATGCCTTGTAGGCCTATAGGTGAATGGCTAGGCTGGTGAATTAAAATCACTCTTACACTCAGTGGACAGGAGGACAAGTAAATGAGCTATAGTTATTAATTTACCTTTGAATATTACAGTATTGACAACTTTTGTTACATTGTAGCACAGTGATCCTATCAATTCTAAATTCTATATGTAATTCTGTACATTGTAGCCAATTATACACACAGCCAAAGACCAGATAAGGGCACGACTACAGCAAGGAATATTCCAGAAGTGGTTCAATTAGAAAATAAAGTTAATATAGCATAAAACATAATGCAACGTGTTGGGATACAGTGTGCTTGTACTGCAGCTATTAAACATTATTTACAAGTGAAATGGAACGTTATTTTATTTTCAACCGAGAGGTCATGACCAGTGGCGGCTGGCCGATAGAGGGCGCTAGGGCGCCGCCCCCTTAAATAAAATTATTTAAAAAAATAAAATAAAAAATAAATAAAAATAATAATAATAATAATAAAAACATCAGTATGTCAATATTTGTGTGTTTGAAATATGGAATGCACACAGTAATATGTGTAAGATATGATAGAAAATCATATTCGCAAGTATCGCAACCTTTCCTCTGCCTGTCAAACGCCTCGTCAGCTCTGGGCGATACAGAAAGTGCCCCGAGGAGGCGGGTCTACGTAGCAGTTAAGCCAATTGCTAATTTAAGATATGAATGTATGACATAAAATGTAGCTAATCAGCGATTTTAATTCGAATCCAAGGAGGGCGATTATTTTATCGCCCCAAGCTCGCCCCTGATAAAATAAGGACCGGGCTCCAGTGGCGCCATTTTTACTAGACGACAATGGCGAGCGCAAACGTTACTCCTCCAAGACCCAACCCTAACTCGGTGAAATCTCTCCTCCAAGATCCGTTTGAGAGGAGAACTTTGTCAGAGAAAGTTCGGGTGAAAGAGCTGGGCCCAGATCAACCTGACCTCTCAATCAGACAGCAGGCTAGCGAGAAAGGGAAGCAGTATATGCGCGGCTTCTCCCGTAGCTGGTACACCAGGAAGGCTTGGCTAGCTGGGTGCACTGATGCTAATGCTTTATTTTGCTTTCCGTGCTTGCTTTTTAAAACGACGGGGTCAGATTCAGCATGGACAGGTACCGGAGTGAGGGATATGAAGCACCTGTCAGAGAAGGTAAAGAAACATGAGAACACCAGGGCACACATGGACAACTCTGTAAAGCTAGCTGTATTAGGAAGGGTGAACATTGCTACGCAGCTGGATGACGGCCACAGGATTGCGGTGAGGAAACACAATGAGGAGGTGGATAAAAACAGGCACATTCTATCCAAAATTATCGATTGTGTGAAGTTCTGTGGGGCTTTTGAGTTGGCCTTGCGTGGGCACGAGGAGACTGACTCCTCGGACAACCCCGGCATTTTCCGGGGCTTAGTGGATTTTGTTGCCTCCCTCGACAGTGTGCTGGAGGAGCACCTGAAGACAGCTACCGTTTTTAAGGGCACGTCAAAGACGATACAGAACGAGCTGTTGGACTGTATGCTGTCAGTGCTTAAGGATTACATCCTGGAGGAAGTAAAGAGTGCTGATTTTATCGCCATTCAAGCTGACGAGACGACTGACGTTTCCACCCACTGCCAGTTGGTGCTTGTGATACGCTACATCGATGCTAAAAGTAACGTCCAAGAGCGTTTTTTCGAGTTCATTTTGATCGAGAACGCAACCGCCGACACCATCGCTACAGCGCTGCTGGAGAGGCTCAGCACCATACTCTCACATGGACAAAAGGCCAAACTTATTGCCCAGGCTTACGACGGAGCAAGTGTGATGAGGGGAGCCACCGGCGGAGTGCAGCGTAAAATAGTGGATGTGTACGAAAATGCGCACTACGTCCACTGCTATGCACATCAGCTGAACCTCATCATGCAGCAGGCTACTTCACGCATCCCCAGGATCGGCACTTTCTTTTCCGACCTTGCAGGATTTTCTGCTTTCTTCTCCAGGTCTCCCAAGCGAACCACCGTGCTTGACGAAGTGGTTGCGCATAGACTCCCCAGAGCCTCTACAACACGGTGGAACTTCCACAGTCGCGCTGTAAACACTGTGTACGAGTACAGGGATGACCTCCTAACGTGTTTCCAGACCATCAGAGACTCTGGGAACTTTGATGCCCCGACTGTCAGAGAGGCGGGGGGCTTTGTGAGGATGCTCGAAGACGAGGCTTTCTGTTTTTTCCTGGCACTGTTCCACAAGATCATGCCAAATGTGGACATGCTTTTCAGCCAGCTGCAGAAGAGGAACATCGACCCTGTCTTCATTAAAGCACTTGTCCAGAGGTTCACAGACAGCATGCTAACAATCAGGTAAATAACTATATTTACTATTGGCTGATAAAGATGTTGTTAGAAAGATGAATAGTTCACTTACAACAGTTTAAAAGCCTAAATGTGTCTGGTCATCAAAGTGAGTGATTATCATAGAGCCGTCACAATTATATTTGTTTTAGTATTTTAAAAGGAAAGAGAAGACACAATCAGACGTTGATAATAATGCAGGAAAGTACTACACAGTTTGTAATAATTATTCAGGTGTCCACCAGGTCAATTTCTAGAAGAGGCCTAGTTGTTATTGAAGATTAACTTTATTGCTAAGTGCACAGCAGAACAAAATGATGTTGCATCCCTCTCACAAATGTAATAGAAAAAGGCTTTAAAACGTAATAACATCAGTTAATTATGTACATCACAGGTTAAAAGCAGTTACTAGACATAGTTTGTGTGTATATACACACTATCTGTCTGTCTGTCTGTCTGTCTATATATATATATATATATATATATATATATATATATAAAAGTCACTGGTTGTGTGTTGAGGGGGAATTACAGTGAGTTAAGAAGTCTGATTGCAAGTTATCAAATTAAACTTTATTTTTTGGACCCAGGGCCTCAATTCCCTCTTTGTGTGGGGACAGCGCATCTGACGAGCAGCAACAGCCCATCAAGCGACGGAGGATGCTGGGACCAGGAGAACAACAGAGGTTGGCTATAGAGGTAAGTTGTGATGTAATTGTCAGTGTTTCCCCCTAGAACTATTTTCAGGCCTGGTAGTATGTAGCCAAAACCCTGAACAATCAGCACCTTGGTAATCATATACTTGAGTTGGACATAGGCATGTGTCAGTCAGGATCACTTGCATCAACATAGCTTAATTGCAAATTAAAGCTGATGATGTATCTTTTACAGGTATGTGATACCATCCTGAGTCATGCCAAAGAGAGGTTCTCCTTCACCCAGCACCTCATCAGCGCAACACTATTGCACGGAGAGTTGTTCCCACAACACAGTGTGAAGTTCCCCGATACAGCGCTTGAAACAACCGTGGAGGCGTACCCCATGTTGAACAAGGCCAAGCTCAAAACCGAACTGTCCCTCATCTATGAGAACAGTGAGTTCAAGGCTTGTAGTGGTGCAGTGCCCCTGTACCAGTTCTTCATGGAGAACAACCTTCAGAGCACTTTCACAGAGACTGCCAGCCTCCTCAAGATCCTCATCACCACACCCATGACAACTGCTGAGTCAGAAAGGTGCTTCTCTACACTGAAAAGGATCAAGACCTTCCTGAGAAACAGCATGACACAGGATCGCCTGAACGCTCTGGCCATGCTCTCCATGGAGAAGAAACTTGTCAGGGACATTCCTGACTTTAATCAAAGGGTCATTGAGAGGTTTGCCACTCAGAAGGACAGACGGGCAAAATTCCTGTACAAATAAGATGACAGACACACACACACAGAGCAGCTCTGGCCGCATGTTTCTTTGTATATAGTTGACCTTAGCATAAAAAATCCAGTTATATATGGTACTCTAGAAAGTCTTAATAGTGTCTTTGCTAATATTACTGTATATATGTTGTTTGTATCAATTAATTGTTGCAGTTCTGGAGCACATTAACAATTAGTCACATTTAGTATGATCATAAAATACTGTATGCTATTCTTCCAGTCAAAGGTTTGAGTTCATCCACTTGATATCCATTTCTATATTATACATCCTTTTATACAGTGTAAGATTTCCTATAAACTTTATAATAATTTCATGTTATTGTCCACTTTCCACTCTGTTCTGACAGCATGCCTGTTGCGTTGCCTGTTTACTACCAATGGTGAAAAGTTCACTTTAAATGCAAATGAAAGGCTTGGGTTTGTGTAATATGTTTTTGTGTAAGAATGCCTCAACTTTTTAATATTGGCATTAAATAATTACTGAATGTTTCACTGAGCACTGCTGTCCTGCAGTTTGTGTTAAAATATATCGCGATGGTTACAGGAAAAAAAAAGTATGGCACAGCCCCACCGAGAATATTTTTCACCAGCCGCCACTGGTCATGACTCATGCAGAGGGAGGAACTAAAATCCACATTTTACTTTCACAGCCTCGACAGGCTAGGCTATGAACCACATAGTGTTTTACCATATCTCATTTGAACTTAGTTTATTTAGATAAATAAAAGTAACAAACTAGCAAATATGGCCAAACTAAGGTTTATCATTTCGTGTTTCTGGCTTTGTCTGGCGCGAACGGTGGTCTCCGAAGGTAAGTTGAACCGACTGACAGGGCCGAACGTAGCGTTTGGCATACCTACTATTTGTTAGGCTACTTGTTTCCTATTGGGGCCTAATTGTATATCATAGCCAGCAACATCACATACTTTTTGATTATCATGAACAATAGGTATATGTAAGAATGTATTTTATGAACACTATGTGCGCTGTAACTTCAAGTTAGAAGCGCAGCCGCGGAGTGGGATTCATATCACTGAAAAAAAACACGGCAATCTGAAATCATAAACGACATTATGGAGGAATGGACAATAGCCTAAACACACTCTTCCTATTGATTTTCAACATATTACGTCTGAATGATTTTAAACGACGTCTATGTGGGTTTCGTTGAAAAAGAAGGACCGCGCCCTTCCTGTTCCGTTTAGCTAAACACAGAGCAAGTTATCGGATATTGAGTCCTGGCCTAACCAAGGCTCAACCCTAAAGAAGGGTCTGCATGATCATGGCAGGGCCGGTGTTAGGGCCCGCTCTACCGTACCTCCTTGCCCATCCAAATAAAATATAAAAATATTGATAATTATTTGACCGAGACCGAAAGACCCATCAATCTCAGATAAAGAATCCGAGTGAGCGAAACAGTGCCCCTCTGTCTCAGTATGTGTAAACAATGAATCTGATTCTGTCTGGACCAAAAGAGTATGGCATGTCATACTATTTCTGTCCAGACAGCATCAGATACATGGGCAACATATAGGATGCTGGCTTCCCCTAAATTATTTACTAGGGATCCCCCTTACTAGGGATGCCCCCTACTCTTCCTGGGGTCCAAACATATTTAGGCACTTACATTACACATAAAACAGAAGATAAAACAGTTCATCATACAACATTATTACACCACTACATATCTACAATACAAAATGTATAATACCACCATACAACAATATTACAAGGTACGTGTGTGTAGAGTGTGTGTGCTAGTGTTTGTATGCGTGCATCTGTTTCAGTGTGTGTGCCTCTTCACGGTCCCCGCTCCATAAGGTGTATTTTTTAATCTGATTCTACTGCTTGCATCAGTTACCTGATGTGGAATATAGTTCCATGTAGCTATGGCTCTATGTAGTACTGTGCGCCTCCCATAGTCTGTTCTTGACTTGGTGATTGTGAAGGGACCTCTGGTACCATATTCAGCTTGTCAACTGTTACGTTCTCCCCTCGGGTGTAGTTCGTCTGAGGAGACGTACAGTGGGGGAAAAAAGTATTTAGTCAGCCACCAATTGTGCAAGTTCTCCCACTTAAAAAGATGAGAGAGGCCTGTAATTTTCATCATAGGTACACGTCAACTATGACAGACAAATTGAGAGAAAAAAATTCCAGAAAATCACATTGTAGGATTTTTAATGAATTTATTTGCAAATTATGGTGGAAAATAAGTATTTGGTCACCTACAAACAAACAAGATTTCAGGCTCTCACAGACCTGTAACTTCTTTAAGAGGCTCCTCTGTCCTCCACTCGTTACCTGTATTAATGGCACCTGTTTGAACTTGTTATCAGTATAAAAGACTCCTGTCCACAACCTCAAACAGTCACACTCCAAACTCCACTATGGCCAAGACCAAAGAGCTGTCAAAGGACACCAGAAACAAAATTGTAGACCTGCACCAGGCTGGGAAGACTGAATCTGCAATAGGTAAGCAGCTTGGTTTGAAGAAATCAACTGTGGGAGCAATTATTAGGAAATGGAAGACATACAAGACCACTGATAATCTCCCTCGATCTGGGGCTCCACGCAAGATCTCACCCCGTGGGGTCAAAATGATCACAAGAACGGTGAGCAAAAATCCCAGAACCACACGGGGGGACCTAGTGAATGACCTGCAGAGAACTGGGACCAAAGTAACAAAGCCTACCATCAGTAACACACTACGCCGCCAGGGACTCAAATCCTGCAGTGCCAGACGTGTCCCCCTGCTTAAGCCAGTACATGTCCAGGCCCTTCTGAAGTTTGCTAGAGTGCATTTGGATGATCCAGAAGAGGATTGGGAGAATGTCATATGGTCAGATGAAACCAAAATATAACTTTTTGGTAAAAACTCAACTCGTCGTGTTTGGAGGACAAAGAATGCTGAGTTGCATCCAAAGAACACCATACCTACTGTGAAGCATGGGGGTGGAAACATCATGCTTTGGGGCTGTTTTTCTGCAAAGGGACCAGGACGACTGATCCGTGTAAAGGAAAGAATGGGGGCATGTATCGTGAGATTGAGTGAAAACCTCCTTCCATCAGCAAGGGCATTGAAGATGAAACGTGGCTGGGTCTTTCAGCATGACAATGATCCCAAACACACCGCCCGGGCAACAAAGGAGTGGCTTCGTAAGAAGCATTTCAAGGTCCTGGAGTGGCCTAGCCAGTCTCCAGATCTCAACCCCATAGAAAATCTTTGGAGGGAGTTGAAAGTCCGTGTTGCCCAAAACATCACTGCTCTAGAGGAGATCTGCATGGAGGAATGGGCCAAAATACCAGCAACAGTGTGTGAAAACCTTGTGAAGACTTACAGAAAACGTTTGACCTGTGTCATTGCCAACAAAGGGTATAACAAAGTATTGAGAAACTTCTGTTATTGACCAAATACTTATTTTCCACCATAATTTGCAAATAAATTCATTAAATCCTACAATGTGATTTTCTGGAAAAAATTCTCATTTTCTCTGTCATAGTTGACGTGTACCTATGATGAAAATTACAGGCCTCTCTCATCTTTTTAAGTGGGAGAACTTGCACAATTGGTGGCTGACTAAATACTTTTTTTCCCCCACTGTAAATGCCCGTGCCTGCGCACTGTCAAATTGCATCAATTCAAAATCTGGTATAGGAACAAAAAGAGGTCAATACACGTCTTTTTAAGATATACTAGTATTTTAATTAATGCAAACACTTGAATGGTAAATATGATGTTCGTATATACGGGCCCACTGAAAAACCACGCAGGGCAGACAGAGAACTAACTTTTTCAACCCAAGGTTCTTCTTTAATACTCTGACAGAGATAGTTCCTGCTCCAGGCTGGGCCTGTCAGAGTAGAGGCTGGGTGTGGTTTAAACTTACCCAACCTATTGTTGGCGCACAGGCTGGTCCCATCCTCTTGGCGCATCCCTGTTGCCAGGTGTTAGTTGTTTCTGTTGCAGTACACATGTCCTTGAGCGGTTTAACAAAGACGCAGTGTGTGTGAGTCACAAGTCTCTCAGCCTACCCCCTAACGGTTCCTCACATTAATCACAGCTTGTTATGTTAAACAATCTATATCAGTACAGCACAAACCTATTATGTTTAATCATTAATGTATTCTTTCTAAGCTAGGCATCACATCTAGTTGTAAGAGAATAGATCCCACAGCACACAAGGTAAACTAGATGGATGGGGAAGAAATGTGGGGTGTAACTAACTAAAATAACCAGACACAACAACCAGAACTCAATGTTAGCCCTCTGGGGTTGTTTAGTAAAGTTTTAAACAAAATAATATACAACACCCATAAAGAAACTGTAATAAAACAAAGACCAATCAAACAAACCAGGGAAGGTAAGAGAATGGAATATTTGGGAACGGGGTCCAAGTAATGAAAATAAATAAAAGGTCCCTCCTCTACACACCTAATCCTTCCTAACACACTCTAAGCCTTAACCAGCTTTCCTACCTGTTACCATAAATACAGGGGTGACACCCGCCCGGCTAACCTAGTGTGTAAAACAATGGGTTATATATGTGTGAATGTACACCCATGGGCAGAACTACCCTTCCCTTCTCCAGGACCCAGGTAGGGTGGAATACAGCAGGAGGACAGGCTGAAACACAAACAAAGATATATCAAAACAACCAATAACCAACTCCTCAAACAAAAAGTGCCCCCTCTATCTCTCTCGAGGTCACACGTTCTACAGTTTATACTCTAGTCAATCAGTCACTCAACCACAGCTGCCAGCACTCCGAACCGAAGCCATGCCCACCATCGTCAGCCGCAACTCAGCACACCTGTAATAACGAGAACACACACACAGAACAACCACTCTAAACCACACACACACACTACAAAAGAAAATTGGGAGAAAGAAAAACATGTCACACGTAACATCAACACCTCTTACAAAAACAAGTAGTGATGAAGTCAATCTCTGCTCCACTTTGAGCCATTGACATATATATATCATTAATGTTAGCTCTCCGTGTACATTTAAGGGCCAGCCATGCTGCCCTGTTCTGAGCCAATTGTAATTTTCCCTCTTTGTGGCACCTGACCACATGACTGAACAGATTGCTTTGCCACAATTATATAATTACTACTATCTAAATAAAAACATTCAAAATACTTTACCAGAGAGCATTACTTGGCCACAGAGGATCATTAGCTTCTTTAAAAAAAAATAGCTGTTGATTGTTTCAAATCACAAGTGTGCCTACTTGGGCGTGGCAATATGTCTAGCTGATTGAGTTGTCAGTGAAAAGCATATAAACTATGTGTGAAGATAATGTTTTCTTGAGTATACATTTTCATGTTACTACAAAAATAAGCTATGAAATAACACATGGAATCATGTAGTAACCAAAAAAGTGTTAAACAAATCTAAATATATTTTAGATTCTTCAAAGTAGCCATAGATCCTTCAAAGTAGCCACCCTTTGCCTTGATGACAGCTTTGCACACTCTTGGCATTCTCTCAGCCAGCTTCACCTGGAATGCTTTTCCAACAGTCTTGAAGGAGTTCCCACATACAGTGGGGGAAAAAAGTATTTAGTCAGCCACCAATTGTGCAAGTTCTCCCACTTAAAAAGATGAGAGAGGCCTGTAATTTTCATCATAGGTACACGTCAACTATGACAGATAAATTGAAAAAGAAAAATCCAGAAAATCCCATTGTAGGATTTTTAATGAATTTATTTGCAAATTATGGTGGAAAATAAGTATTTGGTCACCTACAAACAAGCAAGATTTCTGGCTCTCACAGACCTGTAACTTCTTCTTTAAGAGGCTCCTCTGTCCTCCACTCGTTACCTGTATTAATGGCACCTGTTTGAACTTGTTATCAGTATAAAAGACACCTGTCCACAACCTCAAACAGTCACACTCCAAACTCCACAATGGCCAAGACCAAAGAGCTGTCAAAGGACACCAAAAACAAAATTGTAGACCTGCACCAGGCTGGGAAGACTGAATCTGCAATAGGTAAGCAGCTTGGTTTGAAGAAATCAACTGTGGGAGCAATTATTAGGAAATGGAAGACATACAAGACCACTGATAATCTCCCTCGATCTGGGGCTCCACGCAAGATCTCACCCCGTGGGGTCAAAATGATCACAAGAACGGTGAGCAAAAATCCCAGAACCACACGGGGGGACCTAGTGAATGACCTGCAGAGAGCTGGGACCAAAGTAACAAAGCCTACCATCAGTAACACACTACGCCGCCAGGGACTTAAATCCTGCAGTGCGAGACGTGTCCCCCTGCTTAAGCCAGTACATGTCCAGGCCCGTCTGAAGTGCATTTGGATGATCCAGAAGAGGATTGGGAGAATGTCATATGGTCAGATGAAACCAAAATATAACTTTTTGGTAAAAACTCAACTCGTCATGTTTGGAGGACAAAGATTGCTGAGTTGCATCCAAAGAACACATTTTACATTACATTTACATTTTAGTCATTTAGCAGACGCTCTTATCCAGAGCGACTTACAGGAGCAATTAGGGTTAAGTGCCTTGCTCAAGGGCACATTTACGTCATTTAGCAGACGCTCTTATCCAGAGCGACTTACAAATTGGTGCATTCACCCTATAGCCAGTGGGAAAACCACTTTACACTATGAAGCACCTACTGTGAAGCATGGGGTTGGAAACATCATGCTTTGGGGCTGTTTTTCTGCAAAGGGACCAGGACGACTGATCCGTGTAAAGGAAAGAATGAATGGGGCCATGTATCGTGAGATTTTGAGTGAAACCCTCCTTCCATCAGCAAGGGCATTGAAGATGAAACGTGTCTGGGTCTTTCAGCATGACAATGATCCCAAACACACCGCCCGGGCAACGAAGGAGTGGCTTCGTAAGAAGCATTTCAAGGTCCTGGAGTGGCCTAGCCAGTCTCCAGATCTCAACCCCATAGAAAATCTTTGGAGGGAGTTGAAAGTCTGTGTTGCCCAGCGACAGCCCCAAAACATCACTGCTCTAGAGGAGATCTGCATGGAGGAATGGGCCAAAATACCAGCAACAATGTGTGAAAACCTTGTGAAGACTTACAGAAAACGTTTGACCTGTGTCATTGCCAACAAAGGGTATATAACAAAATATTGAGAAACTTTTGTTATTGACCAAATACTTATTTTCCACCATCATATGCCAATAAATTCATAAAAAATCCTACAATGTGATTTTCTGGATTTTTTTTCCTCATTTTGTCTGTCATAGTTGACGTGTACCTATGATGAAAATTACAGGCCTCTCTCATCTTTTTAAGTGGGAGAACTTGCACAATTGGTGGCTGACTAAATACTTTTTTTCCCCACTGTATGCTTAGCACTTGTTGGCTGCTTTTCCTTCACTCTGCCGTCCAACTCATCCCAAACCATCTCAATTGGGTTGAGGTCGGGGGATTGGAGAGGCCAAGTCATCTGATGCAGCACTCCATTACTCTCCTTCTTGGTCAAATAGCCCTTACACAGCCTGGAGGTGTGTTGGGTCATTGTCCTGTCGAAAAACAAAATGATTGTCTCACGAAGCGCAAACCAGATGGGATGGCATATTGCTGCAGAATGCTGTGGTAGCCATGCTTGTTAAGTGTGCCTTGAATTCTAAATACATCACAGAGAGTGTCACCAGCAAGGCACCCCCACACCATCACACCTCCTCCTCCATGCTTCACGGTGGGAACCACACATGCAGAGATCATCCGTTCACCTACTCTGCATCTCACAAAGACACAGCGGTTAGATTCCAGACCAAATTTGGATTCCAGACCAAAGGATAGATTTCCACCGGTCTAATGTCCATTGCTCGTGTTTCTTGGTCCAAGTAAGTCTCTTCTTCCTATTGGTGTCCTTTAGTAGTGGTTTCTTTGCAGCAATTCAACCATGAAGGCCTGATTCACGCGGTCTCCTCTGAACAGTTGCTGTTGAGATGTGTCTGTTACTTGAACTCTGTGAAGCAATTATTTGGGCTGCAATTTCTGAGGCTGGTAACTCTAATGAACTTATCCTTTGCAGCAGAGGTAACACTGAGTCTTCCTTTCCTGTGGCAGACCTCATCAAATCAAATCAAATTGTATTTGTCACATGCGCCGAATACAACAGGTGTAGACCTTACAATGAAATCTTACTTACAAGCCCTTAACCAACAATGCAGTTTTAAGAAAGAATACCCCAAAAAAATCACACAAAAATACAATCTAAAATAATACGAAATAAATGTAACAAATAATTAAAGAGCAGCAGTAAAAATAACAATAGCGAGGCTATATACAGGGGGTACCGGTACTGAGTCGATGTGCGGGGGCACCAGTTAGTCGAGGTAATTGGGGTAATATGTACATGTACAGTGGGGAGAACAAGTATTTGATACACTGCCAATTTTGCAGGTTTTCCTACTTACAAAGCATGTAGAGGTCTGTCATTTTTTATCAAAGGTACACTTCAACTGTGAGAGACGGAAGTTAAAACAAAAATCCAGAAAATCACATTGTATGATTTTTAAGTAATTAATTTGCATTTTATTGCATGACATAAGTATTTGATACATCAGAAAAGCAGAACTTAATATTTGGTACAGAAACCTTTGTTTGCAATTACAGAGATCATACGTTTCCTGTAAGTCTTGACCAGGTTTGCACACACTGCAGCAGGGATTTTGGTCCACTCCTCCATACAGACCATCTCCAGATCCTTCAGGTTTCGGGGCTGTCGCTGGACAATACAGACTTTCAGCTCCCTCCAAAGATTTTCTATTGGGTTCAGGTCTGGAGACTGGCTAGGTCACTCCAGGACCTTGAGATGCTTCTTACGGAGCCACTCCTTAGTTGCCCTGGCTGTGTGTTTCGGGTCGTTGTCATGCTGGAAGACCCAGCCACGACCCATCTTCAATGCTCTTACTGAGGGAAGGAGGTTGTTGGCCAAGATCTCGCGATACATGGCCCCATCCATCCTCCCCTCAATACGGTGCAGTCGTCCTGTCCCCTTTGCAGAAAAGCATCCCCAAAGAATGATGTTTCCACCTCCATGCTTCACGGTTGGGATGGTGTTCTTGGGGTTGTATTCATCCTTCTTCTTCCTCCAAACATGGCGAGTGGAGTTTAGACCAAAAAGCTCTATTTTTGTCTCATCAGACCACATGACCTTCTCCCATTCCTCCTCTGGATCATCCAGATGGTCATTGGCAAACTTCAGACGGGCCTGGACATGCGCTGGCTTGAGCAGGGGGAACTTGCGTGCGCTGCAGGATTTTAATCCATGACGGCGTAGTGTGTTACTAATGGTTTTCTTTGAGACTGTGGTCCCAGCTCTCTTCAGGTCATTGACCAGGTCCTGCCGTGTAGTTCTGGGCTGATCCCTCACCTTCCTCATGATCATTGATGCCCCACGAGGTGAGATCTTGCATGGAGCCCCAGACCGAGGGTGATTGACCATCATCTTGAACTTCTTACATTTTCTAATAATTGTGGCAACAGTTGTTGCCTTCTCACCAAGCTGCTTGCCTATTGTCCTGTAGCCCATCCCAGCCTTGTGCAGGTCTACAATTTTATCCCTGATGTCCTTACACAGCTCTCTGGTCTTGGCCATTGTAGAGAGGTTGGAGTCTGTTTGATTGAGTGTGTGGACAGGTGTCTTTTATACAGGTAACGAGTGCAGTTAATACAGGTAATGAGTGGAGAACAGGAGGGCTTCTTAAAGAAAAACTAACAGGTCTGTGAGAGCCGGAATTCTTACTGGTTGGTATGTGATCAAATACTTATGTCATGCAATAAAATGCAAATTAATTACTTAAAAATCATACAATGTGATTTTCTGGATTTTTGTTTTAGATTCCATCTCTCACAGTTGAAGTGTACCTATGATAAAAATTACAGACCTCTACATGCTTTGTAAGTAGGAAAACCTGCAAAATTGGCAGTGTATCAAATACTTGTTCACCCCACTGTAGGTAGAGTTATTAAAGTGACTATGCATAAATAATAAACAGAGAGTAGCAGCAGCGTAAAAGAAGGGTGGGGGGGCAATGCAAATAGTCTGGGTAACCATTTGATTAGATGTTCAGGAGTCTTATGGCTTGGGAGTAGAAGCTGTTTAGAAGCCTCTTGGACCTAGACTTGGCGCTCCGGTACCGCTTGCCATGCGGTAGCAGAGAGAACAGTCTATGACTAGGGTGGCTGAAGTCTTTGACAATTTTTAGGGCCTTCCTCTGACACCGCCTGGTATAGAGATCCTGGATGGCAGGAAGCTTGGCCCCAGTGATGTACTGGGCCGTACGCACTACCCTCTGTAGTGCCTTGCGGTCGGAGGCCGAGCAGTTGCCATACCAGGCAGTGATGCAACCAGTCAGGATGCTCTCGATGGTCCTTTTGCGGATTTGAAGACCCAGGCCAAATATTTTCAATCTCCTTAGGGGGAATAGGTTTTGTCGTGCCCTCTTCACGACTGTCTTGGTGTGCTTGGACCATGTTAGTTTGTTGGTGAAGTGGACACCAAGGAACTTGAAGCTCTCAACCTGTTCCACTACAGCCCCGTCCATGAGAATGGGGGCGTGCTCGGTCCTCTTTTTGCTGTAGTCCACAATCATCTCCTTTGTCTTGATCACGTTGAGGGAGAGGTTGTTGTCATGGCACCACACGGCCAGGTCTCTGACCTCCTCCCTATAGGCTGTCTCGTCGTTGTATTACAAGTATTGGTCTCCACAAAGTTTGCTGCTTCAGTGTTCTTAGATCTTTATGTCAGTAGTTACTATGGTACACGGAAGTATAATTACAATTATTCCATAAGTGTCAAAGGCTTTAATTGACAATGACATTCAGTTTATGCAAAGAGTCAATATTTGCATTGTTGACCCTTCTTTTTCAAGACCTCTGCAATCTGCCCTGGCATGCTGTCAATTAACTTCTGGGCCACGTCTTGACTGATGGCAGCCCATTCTTGCATAATCAATGCTTGGAGTTTGTCAGACGTTGTGGGTTTTTGTTTGTCCACCCGCCTCTTGAGGATCGACCACAAGTTCTCAATGGGATTAAGGTCTGGGGAGTTTCCTGGCCATGGACCCAAAGTGTCAATGTTTTGTTCCCCGAGCCACTTAGTTATCACTTTTGCCTTATGGCAAGGTGCTCCATCATGCTGGAAAAGGCATTGGTCGTCACCAAACTGTTCTTGGATGGTTGGGAGAAGTTGCTCTCGGAGGATGTGTTGGTACCATTCTTTATTCATGGCTGTGTTCTTAGGCAAAATTGTGAGTGAGCCCACTCCCTTGGCTGAGAAGCAACCAACATGAATGGTCTCAGGATGCTTTACTGTTGGCATGACACAGGACTGATGGTAGCACTCACCTTGTCTTCTCCGGACAAGGTGTTTTCCAGATGCCCCAAACAATCGAAAATTACTTTACCCCAGTCCTCAGCAGTCCAATCCCTGTACCTTTTGCAGAATATCAGTCTGTCCCTGATGTTTTTCCTGGAGAGAAGTGGTTTCTTTGCTGCCCTTCTTGACACAAGGCCATCCTCCAAAAGTCTTTGCCTCACTGTGTGTGCAGATGCACTCACACCTGCCTGCTGCCATTCCTGAGCAAGCTCTGCACTGGTGGTGCCCCGGTCCCGCAGCTGAATCAACTTTAGGAGACTGTCCTGGCACTTGCTGGACTTTCTTGGGCGCCCTGATGCCTTCTTCACAACAATTGAACCTCTCTCCTTGAAGTTCTTGATGATCCGATAAATGGTTGATTTAGGTTCAATCTTACTAGCAGCAATATCCTTGCCTGTGAAGCCCTTTTTGTGCAAAGCAATGATGACGGCACGTGTTTCCTTGCACGTAACCATGGTTAACAGAGGAAGTACAATGATTTCAAGCACCACCCTCCTTTTAAAGCTTCCAGTCTGTTATTCTAACTCAATCAGCATGACAGAGTGATCTCCAGCCTTGTCCTCGTCAACACTCTCACCTGTGTTAACGAGAGAATCACTGACATGATGGCAGCTGGTCCTTTTGTGGCAGAGCTGAAATGCAGTAGAAATGTTTTTTGGGGATTAAGTTCATTTTCATGGCAAAGAGGGACTTTGCAATTAATTGCAATTCATCTGATCACTCTTCATGACATTCTGGAGTATATGCAAATTGCCATCATCAAAACTGAGGCAGCAGACTTTGAGAAAATTAGTTTTTGTGTCAGTCTCAAAACCTTCGACCACGACTGTAGACAAAGACTTAAATCTGTAGTGTAGTCTAGATATATTTCCACTGCAGTGGTGGTGGTGAGGAGGGAAATACTATCAAAGTGGGCAGGCTACATGGGCCAGATACTCCCAGCAAGCAGAATTCTAGACATAAAAAGTAAAGGTTCATAATAATGTCACTTTCAATGCCAATAGGGTTAGGTCTACATATTTATACCCTAACCATAATGTGTTACCCTGGATACATTGATACTCTGATACATGTATGAAATGTCTGCTTTTCCAGATCTTTATCATAAAGTGGGAGGTGAGCTCGTGTTGAAGCCAGACAAGTCCACTGTGCCTGGCCCCAACCCAAGCATCCTATGGAAGCATGGGAAGAACAAGGTGGCAGAGTGGGACAAGGATTTTGGTGGTCTGGACATCTATGCTTCCTTCAAAGGCCGCACAACCCTGAACCAGGCTACTGGAGAGCTGAGAATCAGTGACTTGACGAAAACAGACAGTGGAGTTTATTCTGTGGAGTTCAACAGCAAACTGCTTGACAAGACATATAAACTGTCTGTTATCAGTAAGTGTTTCTGTGTGTGTGTGTGTGTGTGTGTGTGTGTGTGTGTGTGTGCGCATACGTCTGTCTGTATATACATGTGTGTATGTGTGTGCGTGGTCGTGTAGAAACAGCAGGTTATTCAGTGCCTCACAAGCATTTCCCCAAATTATTCCTGTTTCTTTCCTCAATTTACAGAGGCAGTCCCCAAACCCACAATCACTTCTTCCTGTAACTCCAACAAAACCTCCTGCACTCTGACCTGTGAAGGCGACACCACTGATGCTGAACCTGTCACCTACAGCTGGAAAGTGGGAGAGGGGGCGTGGGAGGTCTTATACAAACAGATGAATGTCTTTAAGAGCGACACTGGCAATTCAAACAATGGTTACAAGTACATCTGCAAGTTGAATAACGCTGTTAGTGGGGAAGGGGAAGTCAGTGAGCCAGTTGAACATGTGTTTGGCCCAGGTGAGTGGACATTCATAAGTATGCTACAGTAATATGTATTGATATGTCAGTAACACTGCTAGTGTTGTAGGACATTTTGAATGCTGCACTATGTTGAATTCCTGATCAACTCCTGTCAAAGTATCAATACAAAATGTGTTTTCATTTCAGAACCTTCTGAAGTTGGTGCTGTTGTTGCTGGTGTTGTCGTTGTCATATTAGTACTTGTCGCCATCATAATAGGTAAGAACAGCACCTCTATAGTAACAGAGCACTGCACATGTACATATTTCTGAAGCACAGATTGACATAACAGCAGCAACAACAGTGAGACAGGGGGTTAGATGCACCACCTGCCGTAGGGGACAGTCTTCATAATGTGTCACAGTGAGGCATACATTTGGACCTCGCAGATTATGGATTAGCCTAATCTGAATTAATTAATTAATCAGCAAAAAGGATGGTAATTACTTTGTGGTAACCTAAAAATATGTTTAGTGTTCAATGGATATTGCATAGATGTGAAATCGCTGGCTAGATTATTTTACCTTTGTCATAGGCTACATCCATCCCGTTTTTGTTTTTTTATCGAGTGGCTCAACAGGCAAGTTTGACGTTAACTTTTACAGAAAGCTCATGTCTGCTACGTAGGCTGAATACATAGCCACAGTCAACATACTACACAACTGTTTGTTACAAACAAACTAGAACAATTATTTCAAAGAAAAGGCTCACAGTGCCTCTCTGAAGATAATGTGGGTCATGAATCTATGGAAAGCCATTCATTACCAATGGAAGAGTAGTGAAGTGTGCGGGGGACAGTTGGTAGCATGGGCGAGGGTCCTGAACAGGGCGGGAACAAAGTTGGGGAAAACTGAACTTTATGCAAATGCGCTTGAAGTACATCACAACACAAATCAATAAAACATAATGATAGGAAACTGCTAATAATAAGCCATGGGTAGAATCTTATTTGCTTACTCCTCACGTCCTCTTTTCCTTCTCAAAACCCATTGGAGAAGAAGGTCAGAGGGGAGGGACCTATAGCAGGGTAGCTCAAGAACAATTGTATAAAGTAGGCAAAAAAGTCTAAAATAATTCCAATCCCGATTAAAATGCAACGACTGTATAGAGTATTGGATGGCATGGCTCGGAGAGCAGCTGCCAGCATGGTGCCTTTTCTGTCACTTTTAGAAAGCAGAGAACCAAGAGTGCCACTTTGTTTTGCCAGTCAGCAGTTTAGGCCGGTCACTGATTGCTTTGAATTGGATGTCAGCATTTGAACTCGGCCTTGTAGTAATTTGATAGCCAGGGAATTGGGAGGTGGGGGAGTCCTCCTTTTTGGTGACCATTGGAAACCAAAAGCTATTTTATTGCTATTAAAATATAGGTTGTGATAGCTGTAGCCTAATTGGTATTTTCATTCATTCGGCCCAGTAGGCTAGTGCTATTTTTGATTAATGTATTGTTATAAAAAATAAACACAACTGAACAACTTCCCCAAAATACATGTCCTGTTTTTTTATTTTTATAAAGCTAGGCTACTTACGGTTTTTAGTCCGCTGCAGTTGTTTGTGTGTTCTTGACGACACTATAATGACTTCCCACCAACATTGTCTCTTGGGTGAAGTCATACTCATTAGCTGATAGAATGGTTAGTGAAGACTTGTACTTTAATAGGGGTTATTTCTCACTCTGTTAAACCTAACACATAAGCTACAGAACCATGGATCAATCTGGAAAATAAAATATGTATTTATTTACTCCTCAGGAATGTTGGTGTGGAAGAAAAAGAAAGGTAGGATGATTCTCTGTCTCTTCCTGTCTCAATTCTTCATACTCACTGATTCACAAACATTTTAGAACATTTGGATTCCAGTGAAAACAAAGAACCATTTTAATGAATGTTAATAATGTCTTACATTTTTGTCTCTTTTTCATCTCAGAAAATATAGATGACACCATGAGGGAAATTTTGAGCAAGGTTTTTTGTGGAATTTGTGGTAAGTGTTACCCTAACTTGACTCTGGTCCCTATTCAACCTGCTAACAGGGTCCCCAAAGTAATACAAACACAACATCATTAATTCCTTCCATTATTCCATTATAAGTATTCAGACCCTTTGCTATGAGACTCAAAATTGAGCTCAGGTGCATCCTGTTTCCATCAATCATCCTTGAGATGTTTCGACAACTTGATTGGAGTCCAACTGTGGTAAATTCAATTGATTGGACATGATTTGGAAAGGCACACACCTGTCTATATAAGGTCCCACAGTTGACAGTGCATATCAGGGCACAAACCAAGCCATGAGGTCGAAGGAATTGTCCGTAGAGCTCCGAGACAGGATTATGTCGAAGCACAGATCTGGGGAAGGGTACCAAAACATTTCTGCAGCACTGAAGGTCCCCAAGAACACAGTGGCCTCCATCATTCTTAAATGGAAGAAGTTTGGAACCACCAAGACTCTTCCTAGAGCTGGCGGCCCGGCCAAACTGAGCAATCGGGGGAGAACGGCCTTGGTCAGGGAGGTGACCAAGAACCCGATGGTAACTCTTTTATTTTTTATTTTTTATTATTATTATTTTTTTATTTTGTTGGTATTTTACCCCCTTTTTCTCCCCAATTTTGTGGTATCCAATTGGTAGTTACAGTCTTGTCCCATCGCTGCAACTCCCGTACGGACACGGGAGAGGCGAAGGTCGAGAGTCGTGCGTCCTCCGAAACACAACCCAACAGTGCCTTAGACCACTGCGCCACTCGGGAGGCCCTCCGATGGTCACTCTGACAGAGCTCCAGAGTTCCTCTGTGGAGATGGGAGAACCTTCCAGAAGGACAACCATCTCTGCAGCACTCCATCAATCAGGCCTTTATGGTAGAATGGCCAGACGAAAGCCAGTCCTCCGTATAAGTCACATGACAGCCCGCTTGAAGTTTGCCAAAAGGCACCTAAAGCACTCTCAGACCATGAGAAACAAGATTCCCCGTCTGATGAAACCAAGATTGAACTCTATGGACTGAATGCCAAGCATCACGTCTAGAGGAAACCTGGTACCATCCCTACGGTGAAGCATGGTGGTGGCAGCATCATGCTGTGGGGATGTTTTTTAGCGTCAGGGACTGGGAGACTAGTCAGGATCGAGGGAAAGATGAACGGATCAAAGTACAAAGAGATCCTTGATGAAAACCTGCTCCAGAGCGCTCAGACTGGGGCGGAGGTTCACCTTCCAACAGGACAACGACCCTAAGCACACAGCCAAGACAATGCAGGAGTGGCTTCAGGACAAGTCTCTGAATGTCCTTGAGTGGCCAAGCCAGAGCCCGGACTTGAACCCAATCGAACATCTCTGGAGAGACCTGAAAATAGCTTTGCAGCGACGCTCCCCATCCAACCTGACAGAGCTTGAGAGGATCTGCAGAGAAGAATGGGAGAAACTCCCCAAATACAGGTGTGCCATGCTTGTAGCGTCATATCCAAGAAGACTCGAGGCTGTAATCTCTGCCTAAGGTGCCTCAGCAAAGTACTGAGTAAAGTGTCTGAATACTTACAGTTGAAGTCGGAAGTTTACATACACCTTAGCCAAATACATTTAAACTCAGTTTTTCACAATTCCTGACATTTAATCCTAGTAAAAATTCCCTGTTTTAGGTCAGTTAGGATCACCACTTTATTTTAAGAATGTGAAATGTCAGAATAATAGTAGAGAATAAATAATTAAATAAATAAATAATTGGTCATTTAGCAGACGCTCTTATCCAAAGCGACTTACAGGAGCAATTAGGGTTAAGTGCCTTGCTCAAGGGCACATCGACAGATTTTTCACCTAGTGGGCTCGGGGATTAGAACCAGCGACCTTTCGGTTACTGGCACAACGCTCTTAACCACTAAGCTACCTGCCGCCCAGAATGATTTCTTTCAGCTTTTATTTCTTTCATCACATTCCCAGTGGGTCAGAAGTTTACATACACTTAATTAGTATTTGGTAGCATTGCTTTAAATTGTTTAACTTGGGTCAAACGTTTTGGATAGCCTTCTTGGGTCAAACATTTTGGATAGCCTTTCAAATTATCAGATTAGAGAAAGTTTGTCCTTCTGTTCTCCTTAGCAGCTGAAGCCAGCAGATCCAACAGTCCTAAAGATGAGGCAAAGCCTGAGGGTAAAACTGTCACGATCGTTATAGGAAACGGACCAAGGCGCAGCGTGATAGGCGTACATACTTTAATGAGTACTTAATTCAATAACAAAACAACAAAACGATACGTGAAGTCCTGAGGTTAACACAACACAAACCTTTACGGAACAAGATCCCACAATACTAAAGTGCCAAAAGGCTGCCTAAGTATGGACCCCAATCAGAGACAACGAGCTACAGCTGTCTCTGATTGGGAACCACCCTGGCCAACATAGATATGAACGATCTAGAACAGACCCAATGAAAACTAAACATAACAAGTCCACACCCTGGCTCAACATTTAAGAGTCCCCAGAGCCAGGGCGTGACAGTACCCCCCCCCCCCCCCCCCCCCCCCAAAGGCGCGGACTGCGACCGCGCCAACCAAACACAACAGGGGGGCCGGGTGGGCGTTCCGCCTTGGAGGCGGATCAGGCTCTGGGCGTGACCACCACTCTCTCGCTACCCCCCCGTAGCGCCCTTGGTCTGGTCCCGCTGGCCGGAGCTGGACTGGACACCGGTGGAGCGGATTGCTCTTGCTCCGGAGTGGAGCAGCTGACCGGTGCCGGACCAGGCACCGGTGGAACAGGCACGGGCCGTGCCGGACTGACGACGCGCACCACTGGCCTGGTGCGGGGAACAGGCACGGCCCGTGCCGGACTGACAACGCGCACCACTGGCTTGGTGCGGGGAGCAGGAACAGGCCGGACCGGGCTGGCGACGCGCACCACTGGCTTGGTGCGGGGAGCAGGAACAGGCCGGACTGGGCTGGCGACGTGCACCACAGGCTTGGTGCGGGGAGCAGGAACAGGCCGGACCGGGCTGGCGACGCGCACCACTGGCTTGGTGCGGGGAGCAGGAACAGGCCGGACCGGGCTGGCGACGCGCACCACTGGCTTGGTGCGGGGAGCAGGAACAGGCCGGACCGGGCTGGCGACGCGCACTACAGGCTTGGTGCGGGGAGCAGGCACAGGCCGGACCGGGCTGGCGACGCGCGTGACCACCACTCTCTCGCTACCCCCCCCCCCCCCGTAGCGCCCCTGGTCTGGTCTGGCCCCGCTGGCCGGAGCTGGACTAGACACCGGTGGAGCGGATTGCTCTTGCGCCGGAGTGGAGCAGCTGACCGGTGCCGGACCAGGCACCGGTGGAACAGGCACGGGCCGTGCCGGACTGACGACGCGCACCACAGGCTTGGTGTGGGGAGCAGGAACAGGCCGGACCGGGCTGGCGACGCGCACCACTGGCTTGGTGCGGGGAGCAGGAACAGGCCGGACTGGGCTGGCGACGCGCACCACAGGCTTGGTGCGAGGGACAGGAACAGGCCAGACCGTACTGGTGACACACACCACTTGCTTGGTGCGAGGAGCGGGACTGGGTTTCCTTATGAACCTCCGCTCCCTCTGCTGCCTAACCAGTACCTCTCGCCATGCCTCTACACTCTCCTTCTCCCTCATGACCAATGGCCCCCGTAACCTGGTGGCCTCCTCTCCTAATCCGCCGATACCTCCTGTAGCTGCCTCCAGCAGCCCCGTCGTCCATGCCGTGTGCCCCCCCAAAAAAATGTATTGGGGTTGCCTCTCGCCTGTCCGACGACGGCCCGGTTGGCGCCGCTTCTCCTCTCCTGCCTGGGCATCCTCCCTCATCGCCCTCCGGTAGCGGACGGCCTCCTCCTCCGTGATTCTCCCCCAACCGAGGAGGACATCTACCAGAGTAACCTCCTGTTCCATACCCGGCGTTTGCTCCTGCACACGCTGCTTGGTCCTATTTTGGTGGGATCTTCTGTCACGATCGTTATAGGAAACGGACCAAGGCGCAGCATGATAGGCGTACATACTTTAATGAGTACTTAATTCAATAACAAAACAACAAAACGATACGTGAAGTCCTGAGGTTAACACAACACAAACCTTTACGGAACAAGATCCCACAATACTAAAGTGCCAAAAGGCTGCCTAAGTATGGTCCCCAATCAGAGACAACGAGCTACAGCTGTCTCTGATTGGGAACCACCCTGGCCAACATAGATATGAACGATCTAGAACAGACCCAATGAAAACTAAACATAACAAGTCCACACCCTGGCTCAACATTTAAGAGTCCCCAGAGCCAGGGCGTGACAAAGACACAGTGGCATTCACATGGAATTCTGCCACTTAGCATCCTTTTTATTGTCATCCAGAAGTGAACACAACAAATACTAATGTGGTCTGTGTATGAGAATGTATGAAAGGCAGTGATGGAGTCCAGCCAGAACAAGGCAAGTCATACAGTTAATTTAAGACTGTATAAACAGAAGTAACTTCTTTAAAGATGGACTATACAGAAATCCCTCCTCCATTTCCTGGTTGATAAAATTCTAATAGTTTACCTAATTTCAGTTTATGTGAAAAAACAAGCAGTCATTGTGTAGAGGATCATTGTACCATCTAAACCGCTGTGAAATATATTTTCCATAACCAAAAATATTGTATATTCAGCTGTTTGAAGCTGGTGTACAAAATTGAAACGGTAAGCATAGAAATAGCATACATAGAACAGATCTACCGCTTTTTAGAATTGGTTTCAATAGGAATGAAAGATCTATACATTTCTATGTGAATTTGGTTGGGTTGCCCAAAAAGTTACGTATTGTAGCTTTAAGTAGCATTTGATGCAGTAGGACAGAGGCTGTAGTTGATGTTTTCCTTCTGTGTGTGATTCTGCAGAGGTTACGGTTCCACTAATGGCCATCACCAGAAATCTGTTTTAATTGAATTAGGGACCTTTACTCACGTGTGTGTGTGTGTGTGTGTGTGTGTGTGTGTGTGTGTGTGTGTGTGTGTGTGTGTGTGTGTGTGTGTGTGTGTGTGTGTGTGTGTGTGTGTGTGTGTGTGTGTGTGTGTGTGTGTGTGTGTGTGTGTGAGTGCAAAGCTGTAATCCCACCACCCAGAATATTTCCACGTTTTCTCATCATAACCTTATGCAAACTTAAAGGGCAAATACATCCTAAATTCAAGGAACCTCTTCTACTCTGTTTACTGTAAACACATGTTGATGGATGGTGTAACTTTAGGGGATGATCAAGTCACCAAGCATGGAGCTTCAGGGATTCTCTCTGGGGTTGCCAAGGATACCATTCATAGCGCTGTAGGAAAATACCTCCATGAATCAGTATAATAACAATCAGCCCACTAACAGGTAGTAACACTAACACACCTTTTACATGGTACTTCTATGGGGCCATTTTGACAATGCTGATATGTGGAGATGTTGCCAGAAATGTTTCTCACATTTGTGGTGGCATTATTATTATTTTTTTATATCTACGTACAGAATGAGAAGGTGATGATTACTCATGTGAGTTTAAAGTTAGCAGTGTGTTGTTTAGCCTATATAAAATGTGTATTATGCAGTTGGAATCTGCAAGAAAATGTGCTTTAAATTAAGTGTGTGATGAGTTTTTGAAATAACCTGTTTGGTTTTGGTTTCTCTTCACATCTATGCATTCGTGCACTGTCAAAATGTCACCCATAGAGGTAACACTATAGTCTGTACGGTCCAAAAGTCAATTATTTAACACACTTCAGTGTTAGTCTTCTGCTTTATTTGCTCTGTGGTTGTCAATCATTCAGGATTTGAGTTCTGAGAACAGTTTCCGTTTTGTTTGATATGACTGTTACCTGTTTAGAGATGTGGCTTGTTTTAGAACGTCTGAAGACCTTTGCAGGTTTTGTCGTCATAAAGCAGAAGTAGCAGTAGCATAGATGCTCATCTGCATATCTCAGAATATCACAAGATCTTAGATTGCTATTTTATTTGAATTCTGTTGTTGATGACTGTAAGCAGGAAGTCACTGTGTATGATGCCTACTGGTATCCTTTATTGTGAAGTGATTCTTATTGTCAAAATGTGGGGTTAGTAAGTGGTAACTTGTAGGTGAGTGGGGTCAAGTACTACTAATATCGCCACCAATTTGCTGACAGTCATTCTGAAATGATGATACCTGTTCTACATGTATTTACAGTAGATCTCAGGTGTACATGTACAGTACGCCAGTTGTTTATTGGTGTTCTCTGTTGTGTCCTCATTATTGAAGTAGCTTAGAGTGGAAATGTAGGAGAAATCTTCAACAGCTCATTGCTTGTGGTTGTGCAACTTTTATTTCATAATATTTCTTACAGAATCTTGGATTTCCTGAAGTCATGAGCTAATTTTAGACTGTATAAAGGAGAAGCAGCATTAGATGTGTATCTGCGTATCTCAGAATATCAGAGGAACTTGATTGATTCTCTTCGTGTTGTTTGTGATTTCTTCTGAGATGGTACTTTCACAGAACTTTGCTAGAATCAAGCTTTGACGATTCTTCCAAGCAGATGCAGGGTTATGCTGAAATATCATTTGGTGCAACTGTGTTTTCCTCTTTAAGCTCCACTAACCACAGACATGATAGGAGTCATACAGCCCTTAACTGGGGGAGTTGATTTATAGACAAACTTTGCTCTTCTGTCCTCAGGGACGGCTGGCAACAATGCCAACAGGGTTGAGTCGGTGACAAAACCTGAAGACACTAGCTAGGTTTCCATCCAATTGGCGACCGATTTTCATGCGAATATTCTAAAATCTGCATAAAAACAATATGCACGTTTTCCCACCAGAGATGTGTTTCCATTAAACTGACTTGTTGCGGATAAAAGGCTGTGTGTGATGACGTAGTGCACATAAAAATTACATTTGCAGGTACATTTCCATCTAATGGGTTTCCATCCCATTTTCAACTGTACTGATGGCTTTGTCACAAAAAATGTGCACTCTAGCCAACAGCTCGCAGATACAGTGTGGGCATAGCATACATGATGACATTATTATGGACAAATGTGTGAGATTATTTGTATTCGTCAAACGGCAGCCAAGCATCAATCATCATGTCACCAGAATAAGACCCTCAATATTTATTAGAAAGTAGTATCAAGCTCATCACCTTGCACTTTCACCATATTTCATCTGTAGCCTAGTAAACTGTGTACTTTCCCGAGTCGTAGTGGAAGGACCACACAACAAGTCATTGCGTGACTCCAAGTTTACTTCAGTATCATGGTTATTATATTAATATTTGCACATAAAAGCGATTCCACTGCCATTTCTTACATAATACATTTTACAGACACAAAAAGATCCCACCTTGTCTAACTTATTTTGATTTGTCGACATTTGGAAAGTCTACTGACAAATTAGCTGTTTCCATCAGGCCTGTCATGACATTTTTAATCCGAAATGTACTTTACTCACATAAAAAGGTTGGATGGACACCTGGTTACAGATTGAGGTAAAGGGGCATTCCACTGGAATTCTACAATCAAATATGTTGAGGATTGTTAGAACAAGACGGGTTTGAAAAACATATTGTGGTGGGTGGGAGGGCTTGCACTGTCTACGAAACCAATGTCTGGGAAACACTGGTGGTTCAGTAAAGAGGCTGTAGTATACCTTTTACCCTCTGTGTGTTTCCTCGGGGTGATGATGAGACTAAAACGGTTGTCAGCGCTGAACCAGGGGGTGACCTAAACACAGCTGAAAAAGGAGAGGTGAAAGAAGGTGTGTATGAGAAAGGGATAGTTCACCTCAAGTCCCGCTGAATGCATCAGGATAAATGTACAGACCTCAGTCTCAAATAGATGGGAAAGACTGGCATCATCTTAAACTGTCATAAATGTTCATAACACAGCAGGAATCAGTGCCATTGTAATTAAGGCATTCTTGAATCACATTAATTCTGAATGATTTTATATCTCCAGTTGAGTTCTCCTATTGTGTGTTTTCTTGCAGAGGGGTCCATGCTGCTGAACGAAGACAGGGTGAAGTACCACAATGACAATGGAGAGGGGGCAGCAAAGGATTATTCAGTATTGTAGGACGGTAAGTTGGAGTGTGATAACAATGTAGACTGTTTTCACTTCATTTCCCTTTATTGTGCAATACTTCTACCCCACTCTGGCCAACTCACTATAAGTAGACTGTTACTAACTCTTGTTCCTACTGATTTATTCCTAACTGACATCTCTCTAGTCAGGGAACTGTGGACCAGAGGTACACAGAGGATCATGAAGACAAGAGAACCCACCGTCTCATCTGGGCTACCAGCGCTGGAGGACAATGCGCTGTAATGTCCAGAGAACATTTCTATATCAATAGACTGATTGATGATTGGTGAAAGGGAGGTCCATTTATAACAGTGTGCTTTATAAAAACAAGGAGTGGGAAATGTGTAGCAATAATTTGACCCCTATAAGACCTTTTTGCAATTTAGTATAAGTATGCACAACCCCAACAAAAAGCAAAGCACCTTTAAAGCGTCATATTAAAACTTTGATAAAAAATGATAAAGCAGCAACATAAATCTTAAACCAACTCAAAACTGGATGCAATAAGGCTTTTTTGTATTGGATATAACCAGCAATCAAAGCAAATCAATAGTCAATACCGTCAATAGTCCAAAGGTCAAAGTCAAAAAGAGATTCAGTTCAACCAAAACTGTCCTTTAAATCCATGATTCCCAAGAATTATTCAATTCAGTTCTTTCCCAAAAAAGGTAAATCCACAGAAAATATAAATTATAATCCAATAGGAAGAGCAGGAGAATCAATCAACAATTCACATTCAATCAGATACGCTCATCACTCCTTGGTGTTGAATGGAAGTCCTTCCCAGCTCCCATCCTCGCAGGAGGCCTTTTGCTACACCATCATTGTTAATAACAATTTGTTGTTAATTGATTTGCCTAGTTAAATTAAATAAATAATTAAAAATGTCAGAAGTCCAGTAATTCACTTTTCCAGGCAAATAATTCAGTGGAACAGGTTTAAAATACACCATTACGGAACTATTTTACTTTCAAAGTTTTCTAAAAACCATTTCCTCTTTGTTCCTCACACCACAGCCTTTTTGTTTCGCTCTTTCCTTTCCTACCCACATGACCCCATACTTAAATTGACAGGTATCATTTTTGACCAATCAACAGAATGTCCACTCTGCTGCACTTAAATCATGGCATTGAGTTACATTAATTTTTTTACCTAGGAATACATGCATAACCATTCATTCTGTTTCATTTCATATCACATTTAATGTGGCGACGTTACACGTGTCAGTTTATTTTAATATCGTCTAGTAAGTAACGTCCAAAGCTGCAGCTTCTACTCTGCATATTTCTGAGCTTCAACCTCTGTAATCTCTTCTATTTAAGAACAAGTGTATGTCTAGCGAGTGTTATGCACATGTCAAGATATTAGGTCTTCTGTATTTTAACTGTGAGTTCTTTGCCCGCCTGCTGGAATTTGACCTCCTCTCAACAGACAGGAAATGAAAGTTTTTTATTTATTTATTTGCTCTGTGTGCTTTTCAGGTGTTTTTCATACAATCAAAATGTCTAATGTCATTTTTGCATGACAATTTGTTTTAGAAAAATAAATTGTTTGTATGCTTATATTGACATTATAATTTCCCCCTGTTGTACATTAATCATTGTGTGTGTGTGTGTGTGTGTGTGTGTGTGTGTGTGTGTGTGTGTGTGTGTGTGTGTGTGTGTGTGTGTAATGTAATGTATGTATGTATGTAAGAAATATTATTTTGAAAAATGTAAATATTTTGTATAAAAGCCTTTATATAATTTGAAAAAAAACACTGTATCAGGCCATTTTGAAATATATTTAAATAGGATGAAATAAACAAGTGATGCTGCTGAGAACTTTTGTCTGTCAAGTATTTTTCTCCGCTCATGTAGGAGTATTTATTAAAATGTTAATTAACATAAATATATACAGTACCAGTGAAAGGTTTGGACACACCTACTCATTCAATGGTTTTTCTTTATTTTTTACTATTTTCTACATTGTTAATAATGGTGAAAGACATCAAAACTATAAAAGAATCATGTAGTAACCCAAAAAGTGTTACAAAATCAAAATCAATTTTATATTTGAGATTCTTCAAAGTAGCCACCCTTTGCCTTGATTACAGCTTTGCACACTTGGCATTCTCTCAACCAGCTTCATGAGGAATGTTTTTCCAACAATCTTGAAGGAATTCCCACATATGCTGAGCACTTGTTGGCTGCTTTTCCTTCACTCTGCGGTCCAACTCATCCCAAACCATCTCAATTAGGTTGAGGTTGTGTGATTGTGGAGGCCAGGTCATCTGATGGAGCACTCCATCACTCTCCTTCTTGGTCAAATAGCCCTTACACAGCCTGGAGGTGTGTTGGGTCATTGTCCTGTTGGAAAACAACTGATCTGCCCACTAAGCGCAAACCAGATGGGATGGCGTATCGCTGCAGAATGCTGTGGTAGCCATGCTGGTTAAGTGTGCCTTGAATTCCAAATAAATCACTGACAGTGTCACCAGCAAAGCACCCCAACACCATCACGCCTCATCCATGCTTCACGTTGGGAACCACACATGCGGAGATCATCCGTTCATCTACTCTGCGTCTCACAAAGACACGGCGGTTGGAACCAAAAATCTCACATTTGGACTCATCAGACCAAAGGACAGATTTCCACTGGTCTAATGTCCATTGCTCGTGTTTCTTGGTCCAAGCAAGTCTCTTCTTCTTATTGGTGTCCTTTAGTAGTGGTTTCTTTGCAGCAATTCAACCATGAAGGCCTGATTCATATATATACAGTGGGGAGAACAAGTATTTCATACACTGCCGATTTTGCAGGTTTTCCTACTTACAAAGCATGTAGAGGTCTGTAATTTTTATCAAAGGTACACTTCAACTGTGAGAGACGGAAGTTAAAACAAAAATCCAGAAAATCACATTGAATGATTTTTAAGTAATTAATTTGCATTTTATTGCATGACATAAGTATTTGACACATCAGAAAAGCAGAACTTAATATTTGGTACAGAAACCTTTGTTTGCAATTACAGAGATCATACGTTTCCTGTAGGTCTTGACCAGGTTTGCACACACTGTAGCAGGGATTTTGGCCCACTCCTCCATACAGACCTTCTCCAGATCCTTCAGGTTTCGGGGCTGTCGCTGGGCAATACGGACTTTCAGCTCCCTCCAAAGATTTTCTATTGGGTTCAGGTCTGGAGACTGGCTAGGCCACTCCAGGACCTTGAGATGCTTCTTACGGAGCCACTCCTTATATTGCCCTGGCTGTGTGTTTCGGGTCGTTGTCATGCTGGAAGACCCATCTTCAATGCTCTTACTGAGGGAAGGAGGTTGTTGGCCAAGATCTCGCGATACATGGCCCAATCCATCCTCCCCTCAATGCGGTGCAGTCGTCCTGTCCCCTTTGCAGAAAAGCATCCCCAAATAATTATATTTCCACCTCCATGCTTCACGGTTGGGATGGTGTTCTTGGGGTTGTACTCATCCTTCTTCTTCCTCCAAACATGGCGAGTGGAGTTTAAATCAGTCGTGGTCAAAAGTTTTGAGAATGACACAAATACTAATTTTCACAAAGTCTGCTGCCTCAGTTTTGATAATGGCAATTTGCATATACTCCAGAATGTCATGAAGAGTGATCAGATGAATTGCAATTAATTGCAAAGTCCCTCTTTGCCATGAAAATGAACTTATTCCCAAAAAACCATTTCCACTGCATTTCAGCCCTGCCACAAAAGGACCAGCTGCCATCATGTCAGTGATTCTCTCGTTAACACAGGTGAGAGTGTTGACGAGGACAAGGCTGGAGATCACTCTGTCATGCTGATTGAGTTAGAATAACAGACTGGAAGCTTTAAAAGGAGGGTGGTGCTTGAAATCATTGTTCTTCCTCTGTTAACCATGGTTACCTGCAAGGAAACACGTGCCATCATCATTGCTTTGCACAAAAAGGGCTTCACTGGCAAGGATATTGCTGCTAGTAAGATTGCACCTAAATCAACCATTTATCGGATCATCAAGAACTTCAAGGAGAGAGGTTCAATTGTTGTGAAGAAGGCGTCAGTGCGCCCAAGAAAGTCCAGCAAGCGCCAGGACCATCTCCTAAAGTTGATTCAGCTGCGGGATCGGGGTACCACCAGTGCAGAGCTTGCTCAGGAATGGCAGCAGGCAAGTGTGAGTGCATCTGCACGCACAGTGAGGCGAAGACTTTTGGAGGATGGCCTGGTGTCAAGAAGGGCAGCAAAGAAGCCACTTCTCTCCAGGAAAAACATCCAGGACAGACTGATATTCTTCAAAAGGTACAGGGATTGGACTGCTGAAAAGACATTTTCTCTGATGAATCCCCTTTCCGATTGTTTGGGGCATCCGGAAAACACAAGGTGAGCGCTACCATCAATCCTGTGTCATTTTTTACATTTTAGTAATTTAGCAGACGCTCTTATCCAGAGCGACTTACAGGTAGTGAGTGCATACATTTTTCATACTGGCCCCCCGTGGGAATCGAACCCACAACCCTGGCGTTGCAAGCGCCATGCTCTACCAACTGAGCTACACGGGACTATCCAAAGCAACTTACAGTCACGTGTGCATACATGTTCGTATGGATGGCCCCAGCGGGAATCGAACTCAAGACCCTTGGCGTTGCAAGCGCCTTGCAACCAACTGAGCCACATAGGACATACTTTTGACCAGGGCCCATAGTAGCTCTGGTCAAATGTAGCGCTCTATATAGGGAATAAAGTGTAATTTGGGACACAAACCTGTTGTCATGTCAACAGTAAAGCATCCTGAGACCATTCATGTGTGGGGTTGCTTCTCAGCCAAGGGAGTGGGCTCACTCACAATTTTGCCTAAGAACACAGCCATGAATAAAGAATGGTACCAACACATCCTCCGAGAGCAACTTCTCCCAACCATCCAAGAACAGTTTGGTGATGACCAATGCCTTTTCCAGCATGATGGAGCACCTTGCCATAAGGCAAAAGTGATAACTAAGTGGCTCGGGGAACAAAACATTGACATTTTGGGTCCATAATATGGTGATAACGATGTAGGATGTGTGTAGCGGTTTGGCTTGGAAAGGTTTTTTCGCCTGGTCACATACAGCTGATGTGTTGTTCATTGAAGTCCACAAGTGAAGGGAAGAGGTGAGCGGAGGAGAGCGCATGCGAGAAGGAATACAACGTGGCTGCTATGAAAGTGAAACTGTTTACGCGTGATCAGGGGTGTATTCATTCCTCTGATTTTGTTGAAAAACTTTTCTTAAACGGAAGCAAACGGAACGAAACGGGGATAACATACCTGAATTTGTCCAATAGAAACTCTCGTTTGCAACTATTGGACTGATGATTACACCCTATATCAGCTTGATTCAGGCAAGAGTGTGCAAGGCGGTATTGAATGTCACCATCAGTCCATGTGTCACTGTCTGTCACCTCAAATTTGTCTCTCGACCTGTGTGCACGTTGTAAACTTTCATTCATAGGCTAGGTTGTAGCAACCTCATGATGGGTATAGGGAAAATGTTAATATCATGTAGTAGCCTAAACCTATCGCTGTTACATTAAACTGGGTGAATGGAATATGAATGAGAGTCATCGAATATGCTGTAATAGAAATAAGGCCATGCTCATGAAAATGTTTTTGTCCTCCCTCATCATAAACAGCACTGACCACCACTGGTACAGTGGGGAGAACAAGTATTTGATACACTGCCGATTTTGCAGGTTTTCCTACTTACAAAGCATGTAGAGGTCTGTAATTTTTATCATAGGTACACTTCAACTGTGAGAGACGGAATCTAAAACAAAAATCCAGAAAATCACATTGTATGATTTTTAAGTAATTAATTTGCATTTTATTGCGTGACATAAGTATTTGATACATCAGAAAAGCAGAACTTAATATTTGGTACAGAAACCTTTGTTTGCAGTTACAGAGATCATACGTTTCCTGTAGATCTTGACCAGGTTTGCACACACTGCAGCAGGGATTTTGGCCCACTCCTCCATACAGACCTTCAGGTTTCGGGGCTGTCGCTGGGCAATACGGACTTTCAGCTCCCTCCAAAGATTTTCTATTGGGTTCAGGTCTGGAGACTGGCTAGGCCACTCCAGGACCTTGAGATGCTTCTTACGGCGCCAGTACTTAGTTGCCCTGGCTGTGTGTTTCGGGTCATTGTCATGCTGGAAGACCCAGCCACGACCCATCTTCAATGCTCTTACTGAGGGGAGGAGGTTGTTGGCCAAGATCTCGCGATACATGGCCCCATCCATCCTCCCCTCAATACGGTGCAGTCGTCCTGTCCCCTTTGCAGAAAAGCATCCCCAAAGAATGATGTTTCCACCTCCATGCTTCACGGTTGGGATGGTGTTCTTGGGGTTGTACTCATCCTTCTTCTTCCTCCAAACACGGCGAGTGGAGTTTAGACCAAAAAGCTCTATTTTTGTCTCATCAGACCACATGACCTTCTCCCATTCCTCCTCTGGATCATCCAGATGGTCATTGGCAAACTTCAGACGGGCCTGGACATGCGCTGGCTTGAGCAGGGGGACCTTGCGTGCGCTGCAGGATTTTAATCCATGACGGCGTAGTGTGTTACTAATGGTTTTCTTTGAGACTGTGGTCCCAGCTCTCTTCAGGTCATTGACCAGGTCCTGCCGTGTAGTTCTGGGCTGATCCCTCACCTTCCTCATGATCATTGATGCTCCACGAGTTGAGATCTTGCATGGAGCCCCAGACCGAGGTTGATTGACCGTCATCTTGAACTTCTTACATTTTCTAATAATTGCGCAAACAGTTGTTGCCTTTTCACCAAGCTGCTTGCATATTGTCCTGTAGCCCATCCCAGCCTTGTGTAGGTCTACAATTTTATCCCTGATGTCCTTACACAGCTCTCTGGTCTTGGCCATTGTGGAGAGGTTGGAGTCTGTTTGATTGAGTGTGTGGACAGGTGTCTTTTATACAGGTAACGAGTTCAAACAGGTGCAGTTAATACAGGTAATGAGTGGAGAACAGGATGGCTTCTTAAAGAAAAACTAACAGGTCTGTGAGAGCCGGAATTCTTACTGGTTGGTAGGTGATCAAATACTTATGTCATGCAATAAAATGCAAATGAATTACTTAAAAATCATACAATGTGATTTTCTGGATTTTTGTTTTAGATTCCGTCTCTCACAGTTGAAGTGTACCTATGATAAAAATTACAGACCTCTACATGCTTTGTAAGTAGGAAAACTTGCAAAATCGGCAGTGTATCAAATACTTGTTCTCCCCACTGTATAGGATACTGGCTTCAACTATGACAGACAAAATGAGGAAAAAAAATCCAGAAAATCACATTGTAGGATTTTTAATGAATTTATTGGCATATGATGGTGGAAAATAAGTATTTGGCCAATAACAAAAGTTTCTCAATACTTTGTTATATACCCTTTGTTGGCAATGACACAGGTCAAACGTTTTCTGTAAGTCTTCACAAGGTTTTCACACACTGTTGCTGGTATTTTGGCCCATTCCTCCATGCAGATCTCCTCTAGAGCAGTGATGTTTTGGGGCTGTCGCTGGGCAACACAGACTTTCAACTCCCTCCAAAGATTTTCTATGGGGTTGAGATCTGGAGACTGGCTAGGCCACTCCAGGACCTTGAAATGCTTCTTACGAAGCCACTCCTTCGTTGCCCGGGCGGTGTGTTTGGGATCATTGTCATGCTGAAAGACCCAGCCACGTTTCATCTTCAATGCCCTTGCTGATGGAAGGAGGGTTTCACTCAAAATCTCACGATACATGACCCCATTCATTCTTTCCTTTACACGGATCAGTCGTCCTGGTCCCTTTGCAGAAAAACAGCCCCAAAGCATGATGTTTCCAACCCCATGCTTCACAGTAGGTATGGTGTTCTTTGAATGCAACTCAGCATTCTTTGTCCTCCAAACATGACGAGTTGAGTTTTTACCAAAAAGTTATATTTTGGTTTCATCTGACCATATGACATTCTCCCAATCCTCTTCTGGATCATCCAAATGCACTTCAGACGGGCCTGGACATGTACTGGCTTAAGCAGGGGGACACGTCTTGCACTGCAGGATTTGAGTCCCTGGCGGCGTAGTGTGTTACTGATGGTTGGCTTTGTTACTTTGGTCCCAGCTCTCTGCAGGTCATTCACTAGGTCCCCCCGTGTGGTTCTGGGATTTTTGCTCACCGTTCTTGTGATCATTTTGACCCCACGGGGTGAGATCTTGCGTGGAGCCCCAGATCGAGGGAGATTATCAGTGGTCTTGTATGTCTTCCATTTCCTAATAATTGCTCCCACAATTGATTTCTTCAAACCAAGCTGCTTACCTATTGCAGATTCAGTCTTCCCAGCCTGGTGCAGGTCTACAATTTTGTTTTTGGTGTCCTTTGACAGCTCTTTGGTCTTGGTCATTGTGAAGTTTGGAGTGTGACTGTTTGAGGTTGTGGACAGGTGTCTTTTATACTGATAACAAGTTCAAACAGGTGCCATTAATACAGGTAACGAGTGGAGGACAGAGGAGCCTCTTAAAGAAGAAGTTACAGGTCTGTGAGAGCCAGAAATCTTGCTTGTTTGTAGGTGACCAAATACTTATTTTCCACCATAATTTGCAAATAAATTCATGAAAAATCCTACAATGGGATTTTCTGGATTTTTTTTTCTCAATTTGTCTGTCATAGTTGACGTGTACCTATGATGAAAATTACAGGCCTCTCTCATCTTTTTAAGTGGGAGAACATGCACAATTGGTGGCTGACTAAATACTTTTTTCCCCCACTGTATAGTTAGTATCATGTCTTACTACATTCACCAAAATACGAGGTACACAAGCAGTGGACACTATTTCCGTGCTTTTAGGGCCCATAATGCAATTCTTCAGAAAACGGGCGTAGCTTCATTGCGTTTTCAGATTTAGAATAAAATGGCGGGATGACATGCAGAGAATTGGCGGTGTCACGGATGCCGCCGAGGCTGCTCCTCCTCCTTGCTCGGGCAGGCTTCGGCGTTCGTCGTCCCCGGAGTACTAGCTACTACCGCTTGATGTTTTCGATGTTTGTTTTGTCATGTCTAGTTTGTACACCTGTTTTGTATTCTGTCTTGATTATGCCCCTTATAAGTTCACCTGTTTTATGTTTTACCTTTGTATGTTATTGTCCGCGTGTTCTTGGTTGTCTTTTACGCACAGAGTGTTTTCCCTCCAGTGTTTGGAGACGTTTGTTTTTGTGCGTAACCATTTGTGTGAGTAAAGTCGTCTTGACTTATCCTCTGTGTCCTGCGCCTGACTTCACCGCATACACATCAGCCGTTGTGACATAATAACATACCATCTATGGAGTCAGCAGGAGCAGCCGCGGTGACCGAGTCACTGGAGGATCGGGTTAGCAGCCAGGACGCCATGATCCATCGACTCGGTTCCGCTATGCAAGACGTGATGGACACCCTGCGCCGATGGGAAAGAGGGGGCTTGCCCACACCTCCTCCTACATCTCCACCACCATCGGCCAGCCCCATCATACCATCTCCGGAGTCCAGTGGGATTCGGCTCTCGCTCCCGAGGGCATATGATGGCACCGCAGCCGGGTGTCAGGGGTTCCTACTGCAAGTGGAACTCTACCTGGCCACCATACACCCGGTGCCCTCGGGATACGAGAGCGTTTCCGCCCTCATCTCCTGTCTATCCGGCAAGGCCTTGGAGTGGGCCAACGCCGAATGGAGGGGAATAGACGCCGCCACCATCAGCTACGCGGAGTTCTCCCGCCGCTTCAGGGCTGTTTTCGATCATCCCCCAGAGGGTACAGCGGCGGGGGAGCGTCTGTTCCACCTTCGACAGGGGAAGAGGAGCGCACAGGAGTTCACCCTGGACTTCCGGACTCTAGCAGCGGATGCGGGGTGGAATGAGAGGGCCCTCATCGACCACTATCGGTGCAGCCTGCGCGAGGACGTTCGACGAGAGTTGGCCTGCAGGGACACCAATCTCAACTTCGATCAGTTGGTGGACATGTCAATCCGTCTGGATACCCTGCTGGCTACCCGCGGACGTCCGGAGTTGGGGCCGTCCATTCCATCCCCCAGCACCTCCGAGCCGAGCTCTATGGAGCTCAGGGGTGCTGGCACTAGAGAAAGGAGGAGAGAGATCCGGCGGGAGGCCGTCCTCTGCACCAACTGTGGCCGTGCTGGGGAGGGTCTCCAGGGGTTCGAGGCAACAGGTCGCGCACTGGGGAGTCATTCCAGGTGAGTAGGCGCCCAACTCACCCAGAGCTCTCTGTTGTTCACCTGTGTATACCTGTAGTATCTCCCCAGGTTGCATCTCATTCCCAGCATAAGGCGCTAGTCGATTCAGGCGCAGCTGGGAATTTTATTGATCGTAATTTTTGTGTGAAGTTAGGGATTCCCCTTCTGCCCGTAGATGTGCCCTTTCCTGTCCATGCCCTAGATAGCCGTCCGTTGGGATCTGGGTTGATTAGGGAGGTCACAGCGCCACTAAAGATGAAGACGCAGGGGGGTCATGAGGAGATCATTCAGTTGTATCTGATCGACTCTCTTGCGTATCCCGTGGTGCTGGGGCTTCCTTGGTTAATCGCCCATGACCCCACCATTTCGTGGCAACAGAGGGCTCTCAAGGAGTGGTCTGACCAGTGTGTCGGGCGGTGTTTAGGTGTTTCCGTAGGGGCGACCACGGTGGAGAGTGAGTATGAGGATTTGGCCCTCGTGTTCAGCAAGACTAGGGCGACGCGATTGCCACCTCATAGACAGGGGGATTGTGCGATAAACCTCCAGGCAGGTGCTGCACTTCCGCGGAGCCATGTGTATCCTCTGTCTCAAGAGGAGACGGCGGCTATGGAGACATACATAGCCGAGTCTCTGAGACAGGGATACGTACGGCTCTCCACTTCCCCTGCGTCCTCGAGTTTCTTTTTTGTGAAGAAGAAGGATGGAGGGTTGCGCCCGTGTATTGATTACCGTAGTCTCAATCAGATCACTGTTAAATACAGTTATCCTCTTCCTCTGGTTGCGAGTATGACGGAATCATTACACGGAGCACGTTTCTTCACAAAACTGGATCTCAGGAGCGCCTACAACTTGGTGCGCATTAGGGAGGGAGATGAATGGAAGACAGCATTTAGTACCACCTCGGGTCATTATGAGTATCTCGTCATGCCATACGGGTTAATGAATGCTCCTTCAGTCTTCCAATCCTTTGTGGACGAGATCTTCCGGGACTTGCATGGGCAGGGTGTGGTGGTGTACATTGACGACATTCTAGTGTACTCTTCTACACGAGCCGAGCATGTAGCCCTGGTGCGCCGAGTGTTGGGTAGGCTGTTGGAGCATGACTTGTATGTCAAGGCAGAGAAATGTCTGTTTTTCCAGGAGTCCATCTCCTTCTTGGGCCATCGATTGTCCGCGTCAGGGGTGGAGATGGAGATTGACCGTGTTTCAGCCGTGCGTAATTGGCAGACTCCAACCACGGTTAAGGAGGTGCAACGGTTTTTGGGTTTTGCCAATTACTACCGGAGGTTTATCCGTGGTTTTGGACAGGTAGCAGCTCCCATCACTTCCCTGCTGTAGGGGGGCCCGGTGCATTTGCAGTGGTCGGCTGAGGCGGACAGGGCGTTTGGAAAACTGAAGGACCTGTTCACCTCGGCTCCGGTGCTGGCGCGTCCGGACCCCGCTTTAGTGTTCCAGGTGGAAGTGGACGCGTCAGAGGCCGGTATTGGGGCTGTACTGTCTCAACGCTCAGGCACGCCTCCTAAACTCCGGCCCTGCGCTTTTTATTCTAAGAAGCTCAGCCCGGCGGAACGAAATTATGACGTAGGGGACAGGGAGCTGCTAGCCGTGGTTCAAGCCCTAAAGGTGTGGAGGCATTGGCTTGAGGGGGCTCAACACCCTTTTCTCATTCTGACTGACCATCGTAACCTGGAGTACATCCGGGCAGCTAGGAGACTGAACCCTCGTCAGGCTAGGTGGAACATGTTTCTGGCCCGGTTTGTTTTTAAGCTTACTTACATCCCAGGGTCCCAGAACGGTAAGGCAGACGCCCTGTCCAGGCGGTATGACACAGAGGAGAGGTCCATTGAGCCCACTCCCATACTGCCGGAGTCTTGTCTGGTGGCACCGGTGGTGTGGGAGGTCGATGCGGAAATCGAGCGGGCGTTACGCACCGACCCTACTCCTCCAGAGTGTCCAGTGGGGCGGACGTACGTTCCGCTCGAGATCCGTGATCGTCTCATATATTGGGCTCATACGTCACCCTCCTCTGGACATCCAGGTATTGGCCGGACAGTGCACTGCCTTAGTGTTAAGTACTGGTGGCCAACATTGGCTAAGGACGTGAGGGTTTATGTCTCCTCCTGCTCGGTGTGCGCTCAGTGTAAGGCGCCTAGACACCTGCCCAGGGAGAAGTTACAACCCCTGCCCGTTACACAACGGCCGTGGTCTCACCTCTCGGTAGACTTTGTCACGGACCTTCCCCCCTCCCAGGGGAATACCACTATTCTGGTCGTTGTGGATCGGTTCTCTAAGGCCTGTCATCTCATCCCAATGCCGGGTCTCCCTACTGCCCTACAGACCGCTGAGGCTTTGTTTACCCAAGTCTTCCGGCACTACGGGGTACCCGAGGATATAGTGTCTGATCGGGGTCCCCAATTCACCTCTAGAGTCTGGAGGGCGTTCATGGAACGCTTGGGGGTCTCGGTTAGCCTTACCTCGGGTTTCCACCCTGAGAGTAATGGGCAGGTGGAGAGAGTGAACCAGGATGTGGGTAGGTTTCTGAGATCGTATTGCCAGGACCGGCAGGAGGAGTGGTCGGGGTATATCCCCTGGGCAGAGACTGCCCAGAACTCTCTTCGCCATTCCTCTACTAATCTGACCCCTTTCCAGTGTGTGTTGGGGTATCAGCCGGTTCTGGCACCATGGCATCAGAGCCAGATCGAGGCTCCTGCGGTGGATGAGTGGTTTCGGCGTTCGGAAGAGACGTGGAACGCTGCACACGTACATCTGCAGCGGGCTATCCGTAGGCAGAAGGCGAGCGCCGATCTCCACCGCAGTGAGGGTCCAGTGTACGCACCTGGAGATCGAGTCTGGCTCTCGACTCGAAACCTGCCCCTTCGCCTGCCCTGCCGGAAGCTGGGTCGGCGGTTTGTGGGGCCATTTAAAGTCCTGAGGAGATTGAACGAGGTATGTTACAGGTTACAACTGCCTAATGATTATCACATTAACCCCTCGTTCCATGTGTCTCTCCTCAGGCCGGTGGTAGCTGGCCCACTCCAGGACAGTGAGATACGGGAGACTCCTCCGTCCCCACTGGACATCGAGGGGGCTCCGGCGTACTCAGTCCGGTCCATCGTGGATTCGAGATGTCGGATGGGGGGTCTGCAGTATCTCGTGGAGTGGGAGGGGTACGGTCCGGAGGAACGGTGCTGGGTGCCTAGGAGGGACATTTTAGATCCCTCCCTCCTGACGGAGTTCCACCGGAGTCATCCCACGCGCCCTGCTCCGCGTCCTCCTGGCCGTCCCCGAGGCCGGGGTCGGCGCACGGCTGGAGCCGCGCGTCAAGGGGGGGGTACTGTCACGGATGCCGCCGAGGCTGCTCCTCCTTCTTGCTAGGGCAGGCTTCGGCGTTCGTCGTCCCCGGAGTACTAGCTACTACCGCTTGATGTTTTCGATGTTTGTTTTGTCATGTCTAGTTTGTACACCTGTTTTGTATTCTGTCTTGATTATGCCCCTTATAAGTTCACCTGTTTTATGTTTTACCTTTGTATGTTATTGTCCGCGTGTTCTTGGTTGGATGTGTCCGTTTATTGCTCTTCGTGTCTTTTACGCACAGAGTGTTTTCCCTCCAGTGTTTGGAGACGTTTGTTTTTGTGCATAACCATTTGTGTGAGTAAAGTCGTCGTGACTTATCCTCTGTGACGCAAGAGTTGTTTTGGAGGGGAAAGAGCAGAACCAGTGTTTGGTTTTGTTGGATGAAGGGAAACATTGCTGGCTATGAAGAGATATGAAATGAGTCGGATACCACGGGAGGGTAGGCAGCCCCTTAAGCATGGTATCTGTTTTGGCAGCATGGCTTTTTCAGCGAAAAGACGAGCAGTTGGAATGGGAGAAAATCCCGATGATAGTGAGGATAACAGCTCAGATGAGGGATCAGAAGACGATGGTGATTCAGGAGAGGAGGACAGCGGATCAGAAGAGGAGAGCAATGAAGAGGTCATTGTGGACGTTGAGGCCGAGGATAGAATAGACGCCGGAAGGGAAAGGAGGGGGAAAATTGAGTCCTTTGAGAAGGCAAGAAACAGATATAGGTTAGGAGAAATGCAGTATTATCATAAGGAGATGTATACTTGGATGAATGATGAGGAATGGAGGGAAAAAGAGAGGCAGGGGAGGTCTAAGAGAGAGATGGAGGAAGACAGTGAGTTTGAGTCTGTAAAAAATGGCGGGAAAAAGGGAGAAGGTTTGTTAAAGAAGAGTGGTAGGAAATGTAAGCAAAGTGAGCTGAAGACAGGAGTAGAAATGGAAGAGGGTGAAGTATCGGAGGTGGTAGGTGTGGTGAAGTGCTCGGAGCCAGAGGCTTGTGCAGAGGGTCAGGATAAAGATGAGTCTGTGACAGTAGGAGTGAAGTTTGTGGAAAAAGTGGATCCTTGCCTTTTGGCTGATCCATTTGTGGTTTCAAGATGGGTGAAAAAAACGTTGGGTATAGTGGAATCGGTGAGGGTAACCAGAAGTGGTCTAGTGATAATTGTTTGTGTTTCTGTTGGGCAGAGGGAGAAGGCGCTCAGAGTTAAACAAATGGGGAAAATAATTGTGAATTGTTTCGCTCTTAAGAAAAGGGCGCCATTGAGAGGAGTGATTACTGAGGTAGCAGTAAATGTAAAAGTGGATCAACTGAAGGAGAAGATTCCCGGTGTGTGTGATGCTCGTCGTTTGGTGTGACATAAACAGGGTGGCGAGAGTGGGAGAACAGAATAGTCATTGTCTGTTCTTTTGAGTTTTGAAGTTGAGTCTTTGCCTGATAAAGTGAAGTTAGGATATAGAAGTTATCCTGTGCGAGCGTATGTGCTGAGTACATTACGATGTTACAGGTGTCAAACTTATGGGCACGTGGCAGCAGTATGTAGGAGGGAGTTTCCAAGGTGTGAGAAGTGTGCAGAAGGGCATGAGACAAAGGAGTGTGAAGCAGTGGGGAAAGTGGTGGTATGTGCTAATTGTAGGGGTGGCCATGGGGCTGGGGATCAGACATGTCCAGTGCGAGAGAAGCAGGTTGAGGTTTCCAGGGTAAGAGTAGAGAAGAAGTTGTCATATGCGGAGGCAGTGAAGAAAGTAGAGGAAGAGGGGTCAAGGGAGGGGGGGGGGGGGGGGGTGAGAGTAGGAGATATGTACCAGTACAGTGGGATAGGCAAGCAAGTGATATATGTTTCAGTAAGATTGGATTTTTAGCATTTATAGCAATGGTTATTAATTGGACTGCAGGGATGGAGCGCAAATCGAAGAAAATTGAGGTTGTGGTGGCAGCTGCAGAGAGAAATTTGGGCGTGCGAGACGTGACAGCAGAGAGTTACAGGGAGTGTTGAGGGCATTAGGTCGGAGTGAGTATATTTAAATAGTGGAGAAGGGTGGGGTTAATTATTAGTAGTAGCTTTGAAGTTGTGAGTGTAGTGTTAGATGGTAGGATATTTCTTTGCTTTGTTGTATTTTATTTTTCAAGGAAAGATAAGGAAGTTGTACTCCAGTCTAGTAGGTGGCAGTAATGCAACAAATTGGATGCCAAACGCCGTTAAACCTCATTGAAGAAGAAGAAGAATAAGCATAAAATGGCGGAAAATACACTGCTCAAAAAAATTAAGGGAACACTAAAATAACACATCCTAGATCTGAATGAATGAAATAATCTTATTAAATACTTTTTTCTTTACATAGTTGAATGTGCTGACAACAAAATCACACAAACATTATCAATGGAAATCAAATGTATCAACCCATGGAGGTCTGGATTTGGAGTCACACTCAAAATTAAAGTGGAAAACCACACTATAGGCTGATCCAACTTTGATGTAATGTCCTTAAAACAAGTCAAAATGAGGCTCAGTAGTGTGTGTGGCCTCCACGTGCCTGTATGACCTCCCTACAACGCCTGGGCATATTCCTGATGAGGTGGCGGATGGTCTCCTGAGGGATCTCCTCCCAGACCTGGACTAAAGCATCCGCCAACTCCTGGACAGTCTGTGGTGCAACGTGGCGTTGGTGGAAGGAGCGAGACATGATGTCCCAGATGTGCTCAATTGGATTCAGGTCTAGGGAACGGGCGGGCCAGTCCATAGCATCAATGCCTTCCTCTTGCAGGAACTGCTGACACACTCCAGCCACATGAGGTCTAGCATTGTCTTGCATTAGGAGGAACCCAGGGCCAACCGCACCAGCATATGGTCTCACAAGGGGTCTGAGGATCTCATCTCGGTACCTAATGGCAGTCAGGCTACCTCTGGCGAGCACATGGAGGGCTGTGCGGCCCCCTAAATAAATGCCACCCCACACCATGACTGACCCACCGCCAAACCGGTCATGCTGGAGGATGTTGCAGGCAGCAGAACGTTCTCCACGGCGTCTCCAGACTCTGTCACGTCTGTCACATGTGCTCAGTGTGAAGCTGCTTTCATCTGTGAAGAGCACAGGGCACCAGTGGCGAATTTGCCAATCTTGGTGTTCTCTGGCAAATGCCAAACGTCCTGCACGGTGTTGGGCTGTAAGCGCAACCCCCACCTGTGGACGTCGGGCCCTCATACCACCCTCATGGAGTCTTTTTCTGACCGTTTGAGCAGACACATGCACATTTGTGGCCTGCTGGAGGTCATTTTGCAGGGCTCTGGCAGTGCTCCTCCTGCTCCTCCTTGCACAAAGGCGGAGGTAGCGGTCCTGCTGCTGGGTTGTTGCCCTCCTATGGCCTCCTCCACGTCTCCTGATGTACTGGCCTGTCTCCTGGTAGCGCCTCCATGCTCTGGACACTACGCTGACAGACACAGCAAACCTTCTTGCCACAGCTCGCATTGATGTGCCATCCTGGATGAGCTGCACTACCTGAGCCACTTGTGTGGGTTGTAGACTCCGTCTCATGCTACCACTAGAGTGAAAGCACCGCCAGCATTCAAAAGTGACCAAAACATCAGCCAGGAAGCATAGGAACTGAGAAGTGGTCTGTGGTCACCACCTGCAGAACCACTCCTTTATTGGGGGTGTCTTGCTAATTGCCTATAATTTCCACCTGTTGTCTATTCCATTTGCACAACAGCATGTGAAATGTATTGTCAATCAGTGTTGCTTCCTAAGTGGACAGTTTGATTTCACAGAAGTGTGATTGACTTGGAGTTACATTGTGTTGTTTAAGTGTTCCCTTTATTTTTTTGAGCAGTGTATGAAGCCGAAGTCAAACGAGAGCAGATTCAAATTCATTGCCTTAACTAATTATGGCAAATGTTAAGAAAATGTTGAGCAACGTAATAAAGTAATGACTTTTCAAATAAGTTACACGTTATGTTTGCTGACAATTTGTTAACTACGCTATCCTTACAGCAGTATGTACCGGTATGTTAGCTAGCTACCTAACGTTAGTTGGCTACTAATACATTGAACTTGCCAGTATATTAGCTATATGCTATCTAACTAACTACCCAATATTCTTAGCGTAGCAAAGTGGTATAGCTAGTTGTTGTGCGTTCTCAATGAACATTGTTAATTCGGGTGCTTTCTTAAATACACTGTCTATCTACTCCGATTTCAGAGCACATAACTGATGAATTGACCAACGCTGAACACCCGTTGAATATGTCTGGTGTCAGTAAACGTCGGCAAAAAAGCGTATTAAATTTTTGCCAGCAGCACAGTTACAGTCAACAACGCTCTGGATAACATGAAAACAGCCTAACCAGCTCTGCTGGGCGAGTAAAAAGGTAAGAGTGAGGTGTTCTCTTTGGGTCTGGAAGTAGCTAGCCAACGTTAGCCAGTTAGCTTGGGTGCTTGACTGCCGTTGTGAAATCAGAACGCTCGGATCAACCCTACTCCAGCTCTGAACCCTTCGAGAGCTAAACGCTCTGAATTTACGAACGCCCAGAGCGCACTCTGGTACTCCAGATTGAATACACAAACACACCTGAAGTCGTAGAATGTCTAGCTAGTGTGGGGATCTATTTTCTTGTAACTGGATGTGATGCCTAGCTTAGAAAGAATGCATTAATGATTAAACATAATAGGTTTGTACTGTACTGATATAAATTGTTTCACATAACAAGCTGTGATTCATGTGAGGAACGTTAGGGGTAGGATGAGATAAGACTTGTATTTCTCACAGACACGAACACTGCCTCTTTGTGATCTGTGAACCGTCCAAGGACGTAGGTACAAGGAGTACAGGGGAACAGTGTCTATGGGTGATGACTCTACAGGTTGTGATGATAACAACTTATGCCTGGCAACAGTGTGCAACAGTGGAGCGCCAAGGGTCTGGGACCAGCCTGTGCGCCAACGGATAGGCTGAGTAAGTCTAAACCATGCTCAGTCTCTACTCTGATAGGCCCAGCAGGGAGCGGGAACTATCTCTGTCAGAGTATTTGAAGAAGAACTTAGAACAATGGATCAGTTCTCTGAGTGCCCTGCGTGGTATTTCAGTGGACCCGTATATACGAACATCATATTTACCATTGAAGTGGTTTGCATTAATTAAAATACTAGTCTATTTTAGAAGACGTGTATTGACCTCTTTTGTCCCTATACCAGAATTGAATTGACGCAACCTAACACTAGTAATTTGTTATGCTAACAAGCTAGCAAGAGGTTGCATAGCAACAGCATCAACTTCCGGTAGACAGCCGTAGCGCTAGTACGCTCAACTGAAAGGATACCGTTTGTTTACAGTATACTAAAATGAACTTATAGTATGTAGTATATACTCATTAAGTATGTAGTATACAATATGTTAGTATGGGTATTCGAACACAGCTAATACAACATAATGTCGCACAAGTATGCTTCGTTTATGATATCATATCAACCGCACACAATAACTATAATATGTGACTGTGCATATGGCTATCTGCAGGTCCATAAAAGGATGGTTCATTTTGGCTGTGTGTGTGTGTTTGGCTTTACCAGAAGAAATATTGGGTTTCCAGGGTTGGGTAGGTTACACGTAATCAGTTACTCCCTAACTCTTGGGGTTTCCACTTCTGCCTCCCAATGATGACATATTATAGGCCTATTGTATTGGCAAGGACAGACATTTTAACAGCTGAAATTGTGCGTGGTAACCTTCACTTACCTCCTGTAGTTTGGCATCAGTTTATTATAAGGGCTATACATCAACCATGCATAACATCATTCCCACATAGGAACTACATGACACATCATTTAAAACTGACATTAACTGTTATTATGGTTACTGTAGATAATATATATCACGTTCAATGTCAATAGGGCAATGTAGGCCCATTTAGAGTGTTAACCTCTAACCTGGACACAAGTCACTAGTTCACTTTCACGTATGATGTCTGGTTTTCACTAAGTGTGTGTGTGTGTGTGTGTGTGTGTGTCACCACGTGTCCTCTGCTATGTGACATACACCTCAATTTCGGTCCACAGATCCAGTATAAAAAACTGAAGTCACCTGTGAATTTAACGGTACCATGTCCATGGCAACACTTCCTGCAGCGCTGAGGGTCCACTGGTGGAGTACCGCTGGTCTTGGCCTGATCAGCAGGGTGCGATGTGGAGCCAGGAGCAGACTGGACAGCACTACAACATCACATCCCCAGAGTCAGACAGCTACACCTGTGAGATAAAAAAAAACACAAGTGAGAAGACACAGACCTACAACAGTAAATACTGCCTGGCAACAGGAAAATTCAAGATCTGAATGATATAGTGAGAAAAGGTTTGGGTTTTGAAAAGTAAATACCATTCTGTTAATATACTCAGTCAGGGTTTAATCATGTCCAAGTATTTTGATGCTGTTGGTAAAGGAATTTCCTTGTTCAGGTTTCACTGATCACAGTAGTGGAAAAAGTACCCAGTTGTCATACTTGAGTAAAAATAAAGATACCTTAATAGAAAATGACTAAAGTAAAAGTGAAAGTCACCCAGTAAAATACTACTTGAGTAAAAGTCTAAAAGCATTTGGTTTTAAATATACTTAAGTATTAAATGTAGAAGTAAAATTAAAAATAATTTCAAATTCCTTATATTAGGCAAACCAGAAAGGACAGTTTTCTTGTTTGTTTTTTTTCATTTACAAATAGCCAGGACCCAGAGGCACACTCCAACACTCAGACAACATTTACAAACAAAGCATTTGTGTTTAGTGAGTCCGCCAGATCAGAGGCAGTAGGGATGACCAGGGATATTCTCTTGATGAGTGCATGAATTTGGACAATTTTCCTGTCCTACTAAGCACTCAAAATGTAACAAGTACTTTTGGATGTCAGGGAAAATGTGTGGAGTAAAAAGTAAAACATTTTCTTCAGAAATGTAGTGAAGTAAAAGTAAAAGTTGTCAAAAATATAAATAGCAAAGTAAAGTACAGATACCCCAGAAAACTACTTCAGTACTTTACACCACTGACTGATCACGTGACCTGTGTGTGTGTGTGTGTGTGTGTGTGTGTGTGTGTGTGTGTGTGTTACAGGCAACTGGAAGGTCATAGCTTTGGTTTCTGGTGGTGTTATTGGTGTCAATCTGTTAGTTGTGGTTGCTGTTGTGGTCTGTCTCATCAAGAAGTGTTCCAATGTTAAGCCCATGTCTTTTTAAAGAATCCCTTATTACATTGTATTACAGGGTGTATACTCAAACTAAACAACATTACATTGTTAAACACATTTTAAACCCAACATACCTCCTTGCCCGTTGACTTCCCCTTCTTTTCTTTCCCTTGTTTTTATAACCATGGCAAGGCCAATGGAGACGCTGAGAATAGTGACCAATTGAGATCTGTGCTGAGTGCAGAGAATAAAAGTCATTTTGAAGAGGGTCCGGAGAAGGCAGCTGAGGGAACCAGCCTGGGAGAGAAAATGGAAGAAGAGAAGCAGTCATTACTGAATGTGAGAACCGGAGAGGGATCAGCCATCACAGTACAATGACAAGGCAGGATCTACTGATAACATAGGTGGTACTGTGAGTAATAGCCAGAATCAGGGCAGAGATTCCAACCAGCCTAAATATCAGATGAGGACACCGACTAAGGAATGTGAAGACGGAGAGGGGGAGGGAGAGAAAGAAAGAGAGAGGAAAGTAAAGAAAGGGAGTGAGGGAAAGGAAGAGGATGGGCTCATCTCACCCCCTCCAAAGCCCAACCAGATGCCATTTGCCAGCAATGGATACAGCCTGAAACACAATCTAATACTCCCAACAGGTTCAGGATAAACAGTGGGGGAACCGAGCTGACCAGGGGTTACATGAGGAAAGTGACAAAGGAAATTACTCAGA
>NW_028166058.1:0-23055 GCF_964263955.1 Coregonus lavaretus
ATACGGAAATGGCCGCTTCCCTGGACACTTGACTCTTGGTGGTGTCCTCTACTGCCTCCTCTGGCTGCTTGTGGTCATTGTCTAGAATGTGTGGCAACTTTGAAGGCAGCATTGGAGCCGGGCTTTTATCACCCAACAGGTCCTCTCCCTGGACAATGGATGTGCCAGCAGTGATCGCTGTGGTAACGGAGGACTCGGTGGCATCCTCTTTTGTCTCCTCGGTCAGTTTGTGGTCAGAGTCTCGGATACATGGCGAGCTTGGAGGCAGTGCTGCAGGGTCAGGAGGGCTTTGATCAGCTGCCATGTCCTCTTTGAGGTGAGTGGACACATCATTGTTTGTTTCACTGACAACTGGACACTTGGTGGTGCCCTCTACTGCCTCCCCTGGCAGTTTGTAGTCAACTTCAAAGACAAGTGGCAGACTTGGAGGCAGCATTGGGACAGGGCATTTAGCTGCTGATCTGTACACTCCAAAATCAACAGTAGCTGTGCCTGCAGTGGTCTCTGTAGCAACTGAGACCTCATAGGTATCCTCTACTGTCTGCTCTGGTGGCATGAAGTCATCATCAAATACTGTTGGCAGGCATGGAGGCAGCACTGAAGGAAGAATTCTAGCTGCCCATTGATTCTCTCCCTTGACAGTGGCTGTGGTAGCAGTGGCCTCTGTGGCAACTGGGCACTCTGTGGCTGAAACAGCAGGCTGGGAGGTTTCGAGGAAATTGAATGAATTGCCAATGAACCGCTGAGCAGTGGTGGGAGGGAGTAAGGATAGAATCTGTCCTCTTCCTTGACATTAGATATTGCCACTGGAGCAACTGAGACCTCAGTGGTGCCCTCTACTGTCTGATGTGGCTGCATGGAGTCTTCATCAAAGAAGTGTGGCAGGTATCGATGCAGCTTTGCGGAAAGATGTGTATCTGTCCATAGGTCCTCTCGTTTACCTGTAGATACATCTGCAGTGGCCTCTGTGGCAACTGGGCATTCAGCAGACTGGCAGGTTTCAGGGACAAAGTATGAAAATACAATGAACCGCTGTGCATCCTGAGCGCGTATGGCCAATGGAGAGGGGGGATGCAACATGGTTTGTATAGGCCTCTGATTGGTGAAAGCCAGTGGTGGGAGGGAGTCAATACAGGGAGCCATAAACTCAGTGAGAGGACAGTTGCTCACATCTCTCACATTCTGCGTGAGAAAAGAAACAGACATGATGAAAGTGATCACATTCAGTACATACATACATACTGTATGAGTCAGCACTATTTACTTATACATCACATATATATATATATATATATATATATATATATATATATATATATATATATATATATATATATATATATATATATATATATATATATATATACAGTATATATATCTAGTGTCCTCTCAGATGTTCTGCACGAGTCTGTCCCAACCCTGGGTCCCCTAGCCAATGGGCCAGCTAAGTGTAAAAATACATGCCCCACAGCCAGCATAACATTTGACATTTTAGCCATTTATCAGACGCTTTTATCCAGAACGACTTATAGTTAGTTAGTGCATTCAACTTAAGGTAGCTAGGTGAGACAACCACATAATCCTGATATGAGCGTCTATGATAGAACGGTTGTTTATTTTTTATGACAAGACAACCATAAGAACTGAGGACATAAATACACTGAAACAGACAGACATGATACAACACATTTAGACAAGAACAGTTATAAGCATTGCCATGGTGTAGCCTAATACAAAAATAAATAAGGACAAAACATTGTTAGCTTACATTCCATGTGATATGGAACATTTTGCCCTTACAATAACTTATATTTGCTTTAATTTATATTGTTAAATAGAACTCTAGTCGACTTTGTCAAAGTTGGTCTTGTTACCTCCTCAATCAGTCTTGGCATTTTCCTCGTCTTGAACCAAATCCTCCTCATCTTCTTCTCCTGATCCTTCTGGATCTGCAAAACCAGAGCCAACATGGCTCCCAGCTCCATCACGTAGTCTGTCTGGATCGCCCTTTCCTCCAACCGACACTCACCCCTCCTCTGTGTCAGCGTTGAACCCTCCATGTCTTCCTCTTAGCTAACAATAACTCTGGAAAATACATAACGTTGTAGTAAGTGGGTGTTGCTAACCAAATAATAATGCATCTCTTTACAATGTGCACACGTTTTCTTCCCAGCTACTTACAATTAAGCAAGTGAGAATCCTGATCCAGATATGTTTACGCAATAGGCTTATCTGAATTACTAGTAAAAAGTTGGCTACTGGAAAAGCGACCAAGATCAAATGAATCGATTTTGGCTGTTCGTGAACAATATCCTTTATGATATCATCATTGTGATGCAAGGCGTTGCCATTGGAGAAGAAAAAGCACAACACAGACTTTAAAAAGCAAACTGCAGGCTCTTTCTCTACCTTACTATTGAGCCATATTCAACCCCTTGTCACACCCTGGCTCTGGGACTCTATATGTTGAGCCAGGGTGTGTTCATTCTGTGGTGTTCATTCTAGTTTGTTGTATTCTATGTTTGCCTGAGTGACTCCCAATCAGAGGCAACGAGTGTCAGCTGTTGGCTGGTTGTCTCTGATTGGGAGCCATATTTAAACTGTCTGTTTTCCCTTTTGTGTTTGTGGGTTTTTGTTCCGTGTCGGTATTTGTTACCGTTGGACGTTACGAGTCGTTTATTTTTTTGTTCGTGCTATATTAAATAAAGTCTAAACATGTTCGTTCAACACGCTGCGCATTGGTCTACTTCTCTCCCTGACGATCGTGACAGAAAAACCCACCAAGACTGGACCAAGCAGCGTGTCCAGGAGCCATCACCAGGGAGATCGCTAGCAGATCTCCGTGGCAACCTCGACTGGGTCAAGCCTAGTGAGGAGCAGAGAGGGTGGACTTGGGAACAGTGGAGGAAGAGTCTCGACTGGGTCAAGCCAAGGGAGGAGCAGAATGGCTGGAGTTGGAAGCAGGAGAGCGAGAGTTGGGCGAGAACTATAGAGGCCTGGCCCACGGGGAAGAGAGACCCCCAGAATTTTTTTAGGGGGGGGCTAACGCCGTGGACGACGGGCCAGCAGGAGACCGCGGCAGAGCGGCCCAGCGGATTGGCAGAGGAGGCCGCCAGGTTACGGGGGTCACTGGTCGAAGAGGGGGTGGAAGATGTAGAGGCACGTCGAGAGGTACTGGCGTGTGTTGCCAGTCCGGTCCAGCCTGTTCCTGATCCCCACGTAGGGCCAGTGGTGTGTGTTCCCAGTACGGTCCGGCCTGTTCCTGCCACTCGCACCAAGTCTACGGTGCGCATCGCCAGCTCAGCCCGGCCCGTTCCTGCTATCCGCACCAAGTCTGTGGTGCGATTCGCCAGCCCAGTCCGGCCCATTCCTGCTCCCCGCACCAAGTCAGTGGTGCGTTTCGTCAGCCCTGTCCGGCCCGTTCCTGCTCCCCGCACCAAGTCAGTGGTGCGCGTCGTCAGCCCTGCACGGCCCGTTCCTGCTCCCCGCACCAAGTCTGTGGTGCGCTTCGTCAGCCCGGTTCGGCCCGCTCCTGCTCCCCGCACCAAGTCAGTGGTGCGTTTCGTCAGCCCGGCTCGGCCCGTTCCTGCTCCCCACACCCAGCCAGTGGTGTGCGTCGTCAGTCCGGCACGGCCCGTGCCTGTTCCACCGGTGGCGGGTCCGGCACCGGTCAGGTGCTGCGTCACGCCGGAGCTAGAGCAATCCGCTCCACCAGTGTTCAGTTCAGCTCTGGTCAGCAGGGCCAGACCGGACCAGGGGTACTTTGGGGGGTTAGAGAAGGAGTGGGGGTCAAGGCCGGAGCCAGAACCGCCACCGAGGAGGTATGCCCGCCCAGCCCTCCCCTGTTTTGTTTTAGTTGAGGTGCGGTCGCAGTCCGCACCTTTAGGGGGGGGGTACTGTCACACCCTGGCTCTGGGACTCTATATGTTGAGCCAGGGTGTGTTCATTCTGTGGTGTTCATTCTAGTTTGTTGTATTCTATGTTTGCCTGAGTGACTCCCAATCAGAGGCAACGAGTGTCAGCTGTTGGCTGGTTGTCTCTGATTGGGAGCCATATTTAAACTGTCTGTTTTCCCTTTGTGTTTGTGGGTTTTTGTTCCGTGTCGGTATTTGTTACCGTTGGACATTACGAGTCGTTTATTGTTTTGTTCGTGCTTTAATAAATAAAGTCTAAACATGTTCGTTCAACACGCTGCGCATTGGTCTACTTCTCTCCCTGACGATCGTGACACCCCTCATGTAGCTCTACTCCATATTGGGCCTGATTCTCACAAACCACACTAATCAATTCCATCATATCATTAAAAACACTGTGTTTTGGGTAGAAAATGACTCTATATCCATGCAGGACGTAATTTGTACAGTTTCAACTATTTTAAAAACCAAGGAGGTAAAAACGCCAGTCTTCTCTTTGAGTGCCCCTGAGCGCACCTCAATTTAGAGTGCACCTCAATTTAAAGAGGTCTATCAATTCAACCATTTGTCATGGAATCAACTACAAATTAGGTAGGCATACTTGTTTTTTTACACAACCTACTCTTTTGGTACATATTTATTGAGATAATTGATTACAACATATGTTGGTGATTAACACAGAGTTTATTTTTTTCTGTCATCAATAGAATGCATTAGCCATTAGGCTGGCTCACTACAATTGTAACATGACATCTCAGGTGTCAGGATGAAGCATTTTCTCACAAAAAGAGGACTCAAGCAAACTATCTCTCTTCAACAGTTTCACTAGTCATGTTAGGTCTACTTAAAATGTCACATTCATACACAAGTCATTTGAAAGTAAGTTATAATACTGAAACACATTCACAATAAGTTATATTACAACCTACCTCTGAAGTAAGCAGTGTGTTCTCTCACTAATGAAATAGGACATTAATAATCTGTCAGTGGTTAGTTGAATCAGTCTCTTTGCACTGTTCAGTTTGTCTGTGCAACAGGTAACCTTCCAGAATCGGAATCTTGTGATGTCACAATGGAGTCCCCATTGCCATGGTTGTACCTATGCAGCACAGTCATACCTAATATATACAATGAATCCATATAACCACATTTTTTATTAAAATAAAATGCTGTAACTCATATCAAATGGTTGACCATTCAAACGACATGTGTTTTGCCTAATTAAAAGTCAATATGTTTTAGATATCATAAATAGCAGCCAGGCTTACTTAGGTTGTTTGTTCGATCTCAGCCTACCACTAATGTCAATATTATTCATCATCATCATCATCATCATCATCATCATTATCAATAAAATACATAGGCTACCTTACTACAGTAAAACAAGTCTTCCATAGTCTATGTCACCTCAGTAACAAAGTTCCAAAAAAGAAATGAGGGTTCAAGAAAACATCTCTCTTCAATGGCCTCAGCTATTAGCCATATGATCAACAAGGTCAAATGCAGCACTAAAATCAAGAAGCAGCTCATCCACAAGTTTATCTTGGTCAAGTGACCTGAGCCATTGATCGATTAAATCAACCAGAGCTGTTGCAGTCGAGTGATCCTTACGGTATCTTTACGGTACGCATGCTCATAGAGGGATAAAATTAGCTGGATGTGTAATTATATAGGCCCAAAAAATGTAATTGAATAGTAGGTGTCATTGATGTTTAGCATTTTAGTTTAATAAATTATTAAATAAGGAAATCAATATCAGCTGACTATAGAACAGTATTTGTAGACCTGCCAACAGCGCCCATTGTTTAAAAATATGTTTGAACATTTTCTTATCCATGTCTTTCCAGTTGATATAACCAAACAGACAACCTTTGTTGCTCAAGAGCGTCACACATTCCTCCATTCATTCTCTATAAAATTCCCCTCCATCACATTCCTCTATCATATTCCCTCTATCATATTCCCTCTATTATATTCCCTCTATTATATTCCTCTCCATCATATTCCACTACATCATAATACTCGCTATCATATTACCTCTATCATGTTCCTCTTTATTTATACAGGGAATCCCAATTGAGACCAGTGTCTCTTTTTCAATGGTGCCCTGTGTTATATCAATTAACAATCCAAACAGCTTAAACAGATACAATTACATACAGAGCAGAAAATATATAGAGCAAAATTATTAGACTTGAACACATACATTTCACAATGAACAGGTCTTGTATTTAACCAGTTGAGCTGACAACCATTTTGCACTGTTTAACTAGGGCTTTAGTCATCAATCTAGCAAGAGGGCAATATTTTATTAATGTAGTGGTGTCCCTCCCCCAGGAAGCTATGACCTTTAGATTTCACCTGGAATTGTTAATTTATGTCTGAGAAAAAAAATAACTTTTCAAACCATATGATCTAGTACACAAGAAAAGTATAATACAACCTTCTTTACTACTTTGCCAAACATTTCATGACATTAGTGATAGTCAAAATCTGTTAAATTTGTGAATGTCTAAATTAACATTTGGGCCATTTAACCAGTGTGCATCCCGCCTATAGACAATGGGAGAAGGGCTATGTAAAGGTCTCGATTTTGTCATTCTGAACAAACGTTTGACTTCCACACAAAATTACTTCTTGACTTATTTTAGGTTTAAGGAAGTGTGTAGGTCGCATTCTTTATAGTAGAGCTATGAAAGTTATGTATTTAGCTCTGCCTGCTCGAGACAAATTCAGTGATTGCTTTGCCATGTCTGTGCCGTGAAGCAGTCAAGCTGGATAAATGTTTTTTCCTGGAACGCCCCTTTGACTTAACATTAGAGTTAAGTGATATAAATGGATGTAATGATGCAGCCGACCACCAGAGGGAGGCAAATACAAGTTTATTCGACAAAGGACGTTTGCGTGGTTCTAGGAAGGTCTGGATGGATGTCTTCTGAAATATAAAACGGTGGGAAATCAATCAAATAAGGCACGTAAACATTTACATATTTTTTAAAGAAATTCTAGCGCCCGATTTTGGGGACTGTCAGCCTAAGAGGTTTTAAGTCTTAAAGTGATCTAATGAAACAAATCCTCTCTGTCACATTCCTTTCAATATATTCCCTCTATCATATTCCCCTCTATCCTAATCCCTCTATCATATTCCTCTCTATCATATTCCTCTCCACCCACTCCTCCTCCTTCCTCTTTGCTGCTCATCTCTTGAGTATTCCAGCACACTAATGTCCTTCTTGAAGTAGCATAAATCTGAGGCTACCTCTTTTTTCAGATCCTCATGTGCTTCTCTTATAGGTTTGAATGTGTGTCCTCTGTCGTCTCACCCATCTCTGCAGATCACAGAGATCAGCTTACTGTCAGTCTCACAGAACAGCTTCAGAGCCTCTCCATGTTCACGAAATTAATCTCTCTACTGTTTCCTCTCTCGGCTGTAGCTCTGTCTTTTAGCATCTTCCTCCAGTTTCAGCTGGTAGGCCACGTTCCTGATCAATCTGTTGATCTGGAAGATTCTGTCTCTGACCAGATCCCTGCCCACTTGACAGAGTTGGTGTCCAGCATTCAGGCTGTCTTGGAGGCATCTCTTGCAGAAGGTGTGCTGATAGCTTAGAGACACAGGCTCAGTGTAGATGTCTGTGCAGATGGAACAGCACAGGTGGTCTGCCAGGTCAGAGGAAGCTGTGGCCATAATGAGTCAGAAAAGAAGAGTGAATTCTACTAGATCAAAGGCGAAATTAGTATGCAGTTTAAGTATGTATTACGCTAGAATGGATATTTAGACACAGCCAGTAACAGGTCTGTCTTGGAAAATACATGTATGTTCTTGAAGTACACAGTCAAATTAACATTAGCTTTAAAGCCCTCATGAAGAATACTGACAGACTTCTTGTAAAGGTAGAGGCATGTGACTATCATAAAGCAAGACAGACTAAAGTAACAGTAACAACTTTCAGTGTGGATGTGGGGAAAAAGCTAAAACACAAGTGAATAAAGGATGGGTTTTATTATCCATACAGTATAAATAGGAAATGTCTAATTACAAATGATTCCAACTAATTCTTTGGATTGGAGATGACTGCTTTATACTGTTGATGCACACATTGAGGTCAGCAAGCACCAAATAAGTGTCCAGCATGCTCTAGTGGTTATTACAAGTAACTACACATATCACACCACAACAGCTAACAGTGTCTCACTCCCTCTCCTCCTCTCCTCCTCTCCTCCTCTCCCTCTTGTCTCCTCTGGTCTTCCTCTATACCTCTCCTCTCCTACTCGCCCTCTCAGCGGCTCCAGCTGGATAGAGTGACGGCGAGGTGACCTCCTGCCTCTCTCACTGGAGGGCGGGAGAGGGGGAACAAAGGAGGTTGAGGAGGAGGTGGAGAGAAAGAGAGTAAGAATGGAAGAGGAGGTGGAGAGGGGTAGAGGAGGCAGAAAGCCTGGTCTATGTATTGCTTTAAAGGGAAGAGAGGGGAAGGAGGAGAGACCGTGAGAGATGGGGGGAGTGGGAGAAAGAGGGAAGGAGGGGGAGAAGGGGGAGGAGGGGGAGGAGGTGGAGGGCAGCTGTGTCCGACACACCATACTTACACCTGCAACAGGTAGGCCAGGGGGCGGGACCTGTAGGTGAGACTCATAACATGATAAGGGGGGCAGGTGAAGAAGGGGTGGAGCTGGAGTCAAGGAGGGGAGGGTGTTCCTACGAGCCCCCTGCCAGCGAGACGGGGAGCAGGGAGGAAGTCTGTCCATGTAGCATTTCTGGGTCATTGGGTCGCCTCCAATGAGATTAGATCCCCCTCTACAATGTAAAGCAGTTTGAGTACTTGGGGGTTCTCTGTATAAATCCAAGGTGAAACCTCCAGGGGCTAGCCTTCTCTCAGGGGAGAGTCTGCTCTGGGCTACCTGCGAAAGGTGCTCCTCTGTGGGAAAGAGGAGAGAACAAGAGCCCCCAGAAGAGATCTCCTTATGGTAGTGATGGACATATCAACTCTCCTTGTCATCTTCCACCTCTTCCTCTTCCTCTTGCTCGGCCTTCTCCCTCCTTTCCTTCTTACAGTCGTGATGGAGAGAACCCTTTTCTCCCTTTCCTCCTTCCTCTCCTCCCTCTTTCTCTTCCTCTACCTTAGAAGGCCGAGCGGCAGGTAGCTTAGTGGGTAAGAGCGTTGTGCCAGTAACCGAAAGGTCGCTGGTTCTAATCCCCGAGCCGACTAGGTGAAAAATCTGTCGATGTGCCCTTGAGCAAGGCACTTAACCCTAATTGCTCCTGTAAGTCGCTCTGGATAAGAGCGTCTGCTAAATGACAACAAAAAAAATAAAAATAAAAAAATAAATAAAAAAAAAAAAAAAAAAAAAAAAAAAAAAAATAAAAAATGAAATAAAAAAAATACCTTCCTCTCCCTCCTTCCCTCTTGGTAAACCTTGTTTAGTCGAGCCAGATTGTGGATAGCTAGCCATGGTTCAGACCATTGTCGCTGTCTGGGCGGGGGGATACAGGACTGGTCCACTGGACTCAGCTCACATGGGGAGAACCTGCTGCTGCTGCCACTCCCCCTCTTACCTGGGATGAGATCACGTTTGGAGGAAACCTGGCACCATCCCTACGGTGAAGCATGGTGGTGGCAGCATCATGCTCCGGGGAGGATTTTCAGGGACAGGGACTGGGAACACGCCCCATTCACATCGACGGGGCTGTAGTGGAGCAGGTCGAGAGTTTCAAGTTCCTTGGTGTCCACATCACCAACAAACTATCATGGTCCAAACACACCAAGACAGTCGTGAAGAGGGCACGACAACGCCTTTTCCACCTCAGGAGACTGAAAAGATTTGGCATTGGTCCCAAGATCCTCAAAAAGTTCTACAACTGCACCATCGAGAGCATCCTGACCAGTTGCATCACCACCTGGTATGGCAACTGCTCGGCATCCGACCGTAAGGCGCTACAGAGGGTAGTGCGTACGGCCCAGTACATCACTGGAGCCAAGCTTCCTGCCATCCAGGACCTATATACTAGGAGGTGTCAGAGGGAGGCCAAAAAAATTGTCAAAGACTCCAGTCACCCAAGTCATAGACTGTTCTCTCTGCTACCGCACAGCAAGCAGTACCAGAGTGCCAAGTCTAGGTCCAAAAGGCTCCTTAACAGCTTCTATCCCCAAGCCATAAGACTGCTGAACAATTAATCAAATGGCCACCCGGACTATTTACATTGACACCTCCCCCCTTTGTTTTTACACTGCTGCTACTCGCTGTTTATTATCTATGCATAGTTACTTTACCCCTACCTACATGTACAAATTACCTCAACTAACCTGTACCCCCACACATTGACTCGGTACCGGTACCCCTTGTATATAGCCTCGTTATTATTTTATTGTGTTACTTTTTTATTTTTTTTTACTTTAGTGTATTTAGTAAATATTTTCTTAACTCTATTTCTTGAACTGCATTGTTGGTTAAGGGCTTGTAAGTAAGCATTTCACGGTAAGGTCTACACCTGTTGTATTCGGCACATGACAAATACAATTTGATTTGATTTGATTTGGAGACTAGTCAGGATCAAGGGAAAGATGAACAGAGCAATGTACAGAGAAATCCTTGATGAAAACCTGCTCCAGAGCGCTCTGGACCTCAGACTGGGGCTAAGGTTCACCTTCCAACAGGACAACGACCCTAAGCACACAGCCAAGACAACGCAGGAGTGGCTTCGGGACAAGTCTCTGAATGTCCTTGAGTGGCCCAGACAGAAACCGGACTTGAACCCGATCTAACATCTCTGGAGAGACCTGAAAATAGCTGTGCAGCGACATGCCCTATCCAACCTGAGAGAGCTTGAGAGGATCTGCAGAGAAGAATGGGAGAAACTCCTCAAATACAGGTGTGCCAAGCTTGTAGCGTCATACCCAAGAAGACTCGAGGCTGTAATCGCTGCCAAAGGTGCTTCAACAAAGTACTGAGTAAAGGGTCTGAATACTTATGTAAATGTGATATTTCCATTTGTTATTTTTAATACATTTATAAAAAAGTCTAAAAACCTGTTCTCACTTTGTCATTATATGGTATTGTGTGTAGATTGATGAGGAAAAACAACAATTTAATCAATTTTAGAATAAGACAAAGTGTGGAAAAAGTCAAGGGGTCTGAATACTTTACAAATGCACTCAATTAGATTTTGTTCAAAATAATTTATAGGGCAGCCAATAATTGTGACACGCATGTTTTTGAATAAAACAATGATTTGTTGATGACGATTATTTTTTTATTTGAAATTTTTTTACTCAATTAAAGGGTAGATTCATATTATATTTTGAGTGTAAGATCAAGCTGATAGACCACAATGACATGTTTTCACAGCCTTTTTTGTTCACATTTCCTTCTGGTGCCAATAATTCAGGAGGGCACTGTACACTTCCACTCATCACTTAGAAACTGTGATGGAAGAAGTCTTCATTGTTACCCTTATCTCTCTCCCTTTGATTACCCTCATGTCAGTCATACATTATATTACAAAATAGTAAGCTTCAAAGTCAAAAAATATGATTAGACAAATAATAATATTTATTTGAATGATACAGTTTGTTACTAAATTGAAATTAAAATGAAATGTTTTTGTAATTATTACATTTTACGAAATGTAAAAAGAAAAAAAAATATATATATATATAATAACAAAAGCAAGGTAAAAAGAAAAGGACACAGAAACAGATCCAGATTCCTATTGCCTTTACGAGTCGTCTTTGACCATATCCAGTTAATCACATTTGGCGGTTGGTCTTTCAGTACATTTTATGAAAAATGTTTTTTTGTGTGTTTTTTTTATCATTTCCTTGACAGTCGGCCATTCGAGTGCATTATGTAATTCTATGGAGAACATCTCATAACCACATTGCAGACCCTTTCTTGCTGCCTTATTTTGTGCTATTTGCAGTCTCTTTAGGTCACCAACACCTGCATTACTCCAGACAACAGTTGTTCATTTGACTATGGATGAGAGCTTGTGAGATTTGTTTTAGAATTTTCTCTACCTATCCCATAGGTATAAACACTGGTAATGGCTCTACCTTTCCCTCTGATAGGCTTTGTTTGCCATATTACACCTAATGTATATGTACACCTATCCAATCCTTTCAACATGTAGGAGTGCTTAGTGTCGATTTAGTATTCAACATTTAAACTGTGCAACACTCCCCAAATTTGCGAAAGGTAAACATTTTGTGTTTATAATGTTTTGTACGGAATGCTTTGATAAAAAACAAACAGAGTAAACATTTATTTTCTTATTCTTTGTTTTTCATTGCATGCAAAAATACAGTATCTCCCTTCTCACTCTTTCTTACCCAGTCTACTCATCCATCTTCAAGCTTTCATCCCTTCCATGCTCTTCTATCACCCTCTCAGTTCCACCTCCAGCTGGCTCCCTCTTTTTCCTCTTCTCCAGTCTCTTCCTCTCTTCTTTCCTCCTCTTTTCTCTCTTCTTCTCCTCCTTTTTATGAATCTTTCGCTCCATCTCCAGGAGCTCAGCTTGAGCTTTCTCTCTCTTTTTCAGCTCCTCAGACCACTTCTTCTCTTTCTTAATCCTGTCTTTCATCATGGCATTGTGTATCTTAATCAGCCCCTCTAACCTCTTTTTCTCTGCCTTTTCCTTCTCTTTTCTTTCCTTCTCTCTCTTTTTCTGTTCTAACTTGTCCCTCTTTTTCTCAGCCTTCATGGCTTTCTTTTGCTCTTTCTCTCTCGCCTTCATCTCCTTTCTCTCTTTCTCGTCACCGTTCAACATCTTATTCAGTTTCTTATTTTTCTCTTTTTCCTCCATCTTTAAAAACGTGACTTTCTGCTTGAGGTTCATGGCCAGAAAGCCCACTCTTCCCAGGATGGTCTCTGCTCTCTCTGATGAAACCGTCCCATTGGAGCTCTTGGAATGGGCACGGTCCGCCTCACGCTTCAAACCCTCCCTCGGGCTCACCTCCTCCTTGACGCTCCTCTCTTCACTCTTAATGTCAATGCCTGTCCAATAATCCTAACAGGAAGACATTGACTCTAGATGTAATATTGTTCCAATGTGCCACATTCAATACACATTTGAGTGATCAACATACATTGATGGCCTCATGGGGCACACAATTTGGAGGACAGTAATTGAGGTAACTTGTTTATTTGTATCCTAAACCGATTTTATAATAGCCATAGATGTTCTTCCTGGGTCCACACCAAACGTAATACAAATGTTAACCCTAGTAAGGGGTGATGTTTTATACTATGAGCATAGAGTAGCAGGGTTGGGGTCAATTCCATTTCAATTTCAGTCAATTCAGGAAGTACTTAATTCAATGCTTTGAATTGAAATGGAACAGACCCCCAACCCTGTAGAGTAGTAGTGTAAAATAGGACACCTACCTTTGCCTCTTCCAGCGTCCAGGGCCTGGGTTCCTCATCATCTGACCTGCATATGGAGGCTCTCAATCTAACAGGCGTCTTAGTGGCCATGCAGAGCAGAGGGGTTGCCAGAGTTAAGTTAGCATCTGGGAACAGCTGGTGAGCATGAGGGCAGTGATCCACCTCTTCACTAGTGCCCTTCCCTTTCTGCTCTGGCTGCTTGTGGTCCTTGTCATGGATGCATGCCAGGCTTGGAGGAAGTGCTAGGACAGGGCTTTTATCACTCATCAGTTCCTCTCTATTGACAGTGGATGCAACTGCACTTGCCTCTGTGTTAACTGAGCACTCTGTTGTGTCCTCAACTGTCTCCTCTGGCTGCTTGTGGTCATTGTCTAGAATGTGTGGCAACTTTGAAGGCAGCATTGGAGCCGGGCTTTTATCACCCAACAGGTCCTCTCCCTGGACAATGGATGTGCCTGCAGTGATCGCTGTGGCAACGGAGGACTCGGTGGCATCCTCTTTCGTCTCCTTGGTCAGTTTGTGGTCAGAGTCTCGGATACATGGCGAGCTTGGAGGCAGTGCTGCAGGGTCAGGAGGGTTTTGATCAGCTGCCATGTCCTCTTTGAGGTGAGTGGACACATCATTGTTTGTTTCACTGGTAACTGGACACTTGGTGGTGCCCTCTACTGCCTCCCCTGGCAGTTTGTAGTCAATGTCAAAGACAAGTGGCAGACTTGGAGGCAGCATTGGGACAGGGCATTTAGCTGCTGATCTGTACACTCGAAAATCAACAGTAACTGTGCCTGCAGTAGTCTCTGTAGCAACTGAGACCTCATAGGTATCCTCTACTGTCTGCTCTGGTGGCATGAAGTCATCGTCAAAGACTGTTGGCAGGCATGGAGGCAGCACTGAAAGAAGACTTCTAGCTGCCCATCGATTCTCTCCCTTGACAGTGGCTGTCGTAGCAGTGGCCTCTGTGGCAACTGGGCACTCTGTGGCTGAAACAGCAGACTGGGAGGTTTCGAGGAAATTGAATGAATTGCCAATGAACCGCTGAGCCAGGGGTGGGAGGGAGTAAGGATAGAATCTGTCCTCTTCCTCGACATTAGATATTGCCACTGGGGCAACTGAGACCTCAGTGGTGCCCTCTACTGTCTGATGTGGCTGCATGGAGTCTTCGTCAAAGAAGTGTGGCAGGTATCGATGCAGCATTGAGGAAAGATGTAGATCTGTCCATAGGTCCTCTCGTTTACCTGTAGATACATCTGCAGTGGCCTCTGTGGCAACTGGGCATTCAGCAGACTGGCAGGTTTCAGGGACAAAGTATGAAAATACAATGAACCGCTGTGCATCCTGAGCGCGTATGGCCAATGGAGAGGGGGGATGCAACATGGTTGGTATAGGCCTCTGATTGGTGAAAGCCAGTGGTGGGAGGGAGTCAATACAGGGAGCCATAAACTCAGTGAGAGGACAGTTGCTCACATCTCTCACATTCTGCGTGAGAAAAGAAACAGACATGATGAAAGTGATCACATTCAGTACATACATACATAGTGTATGAGTCAGCACTATTTACTTATACATCACATATATATATATATCTAGTGTCCTCTCAGATGCTCTGCACCAGTCTGTCCCAACCCTGGGTCCCCTAGCCAATGGGCCAGCTAAGTGTAAAAATACATGCCCCACAGCCAGCATAACATTTGACATTTTAGCCATTTATCAGATGCTTTTATCCAGAACGACTTATAGTTAGTTAGTGCATTCAACTTAATGTAGCTAGGTGAGACAACCACATAATCCTGATATCGACCAAGTTCAAATGAATCGATTTTGGCTGTTCTTATCATTTCGTGAACAATATCCTTTATGACATCATCATTGTGATGCAAGGCGTTGCCATGGCAGATGAAAAAAAGCACAACACAGACTTTAAAAAGCAAACTTCAGGCTCTTTCTGTACCTTACTATTGAGCCATATTCAACCCCTCATGTAGCTCTACTCCATATTGGGCCTGGTTCTCACAAACCACACTAATCACTTCCATCATATCATTGAAAACACTGTGTTTTGGGTAGAAAATGACTCTATATCCATGCAGGACCTAACTTGTACAGTTTCATCTATTTTAAAAACCAAGGAGGTAAAAACGCCAGTCTTCTCTTTGAGTGTCCCTGAGTGCACCTCAATTTAAAGAGGTCTATCAATTCAACCATTTGGAATGGATGTCCATTCAATTAAGAACATATTATTCTTATTAGAAATGAATCAGCTACAAATTAGGTAGGCGTACTTGTTTTTTTACACAACCTACTCTTTTGGTACATATTTATTGAGATAATTGATTACAACATATGTTGGTGATTAACACAGAGAGGTTTTTTTTTCTGTCATCAATAGAATGCATTAGCCATTAGGCTGGCTCCCTACAATTGTAACATGACATCTCAGGTGTCAGGATGAAGCATTTTCTCACAAAAAGAGGACTCAAGCAAACTATCTCTCTTCAACAGTTTCAATAGTCATGTTAGGTCTACTTAAAATGTCACATTCATACACAAGTAATTTGAAAATAAGTTATACTACTGAAACACATTCACAATAAGTTATATTACAACCTACCTCTGAAGTAAGCAGTGTGTTCTCTCACTAATGTAATAGGACATTAATAATCTGTCAGTGGTTAGTTGAATCAGTCTCTTTGCACTGTTCAGTTTGTCTGTGCAACAGGTAACCTTCCAGAATCGGAATCTTGTGATGTCACAATGGAGTCCCCATTGCCATGGTTACCCACAGCAGCTTTCATGTGTAATCAAATGCTGGCACAATTTCGTTTATTTATTTTAGATTTTTTGTACCTATGCAGCACAGTCATACCTAATATATACAATGAATCCATATAACCTAATTTTTTATTAAAATAAAATCCTGTAACTCATATCAAATGGTTGACCATTCAAACGACATGTGTTTTGCCTAATTAAAAGTCAATATGTTTTAGATATCATAACTAGCAGCCAGGCTTACTTAGGTTGTTTGTTCGATCTCAGCCTACCACTAATGTCAATATTTTGCATCATCATCATCATCATCATCAATTAAATACATAGGCTACCTTACTACAGTAAAACAAGTCTTCCATAGTCTATGTCACCTCAGTAACAAAGTTCCAAAAAAGAAATGAGGGTTCAAGAAAACATCTCTCTTCAATGGCCTCAGCTATTAGCCATATGATCAACAAGGTCAAATGCAGCACTAAAATCAAGAAGCAGCTCATCCACAAGTTTATCTTGGTCAAGTGACCTGAGCCATTGATCGATTAAATCAACCAGAGCTGTTGCAGTCGAGTGATCCTTACGGTTTCTTTACGGTACGCATGCTCATAGAGGGATAAAATTAGCTAGATGTGTAATTATATAGGCCCAAAAAATGTAATTGAAGAGTAGGTGTCATTGATGTTTAGCATTTAAGTTTAATAAATTATTAAATAAGGAAATCAATATCAGCTGACTATAGAACAGTATTGTTTAAAGGGTGGCTCCCAATCAGAGACGGCTGTAGCTCGTTGTCTCTGATTGGGAGTCATACTTAGGTAGCCGTTAGGCATTCATTGGGTGTGGTTTCTTGTTCGTATTTGGTTTGTGTTTACCATTGACTGTCACGTCATCGTTTTGTTGTTTTGATCGTGTGATCATTAATATAATAAATATGTTCGCCTTCAACACTGCGCCTTGGTCCTCCTCTCTCACCGACGATCGTGACAGCCCTAGTGGAGCCACCTGGCTGAGAGGGCCCTAGTGGAGCCACCTGGCTGAGAGGGCCCTCGTGGAGCCACCTGGCTGAGAGGGCCCTAGTGGAGCCACCTGGCTGAGAGGGCCCTAGTGGAGCCAGCTGGCTGAGAGGGCCCTAGTGGAGCCAGCTAGTTTATATTTCATTTACAGTGTATTGACAGGTCAGGACTGATACACTCATTTTTATTTTTTGTTTTTTTATATAGTTAAATTATTAACATTACAAATGACTTTCTCTTTTGAAACTTTTGTGTTTTTAAAGTTTACTGTTTGTGATTGTTTATTTCACTTGCTTTGTAAATGTTAACATATGTTTCCCATGTCAATGAAACCCCTTTGAATTGAACTGAGAGAGAGAGAGAGAGAGAGAGAGAGAGGGGGGGGGGGGGGGAGGGGCAAAAGAGAGGAGAAATTAACATCAACATCACCTTCCATGATGTGATGGAGAAGATAGGCTTATAGTTGGTGTGGTGCAACAACACACGTGATGTGATGGGGAAGATAGGCTTATAGTTGGTGTGGTGCAACAACACACGTGATGTGATGGGGAAGATAGGCTTATAGTTGGTATGATGCAATAACACCCATGTGTACACACATTCCCCTTCCATGGAAAGGTGAACCTCTCTTTGCAGATGAGTTTATATGTAATTTAATACCTTTGCTTTTGTCTGTTTTTGAAATCATTCATTTCATAGGTCAGAGGTCAAGCTGAGCCGTACCAGGAGTGGAAGAGTGGAAAAGGTTACTGGTTGTGATGACATCACTGGTGAGAAGTCAGTAATGAAAAGATATTCAGTTGACTGCGTGTTAGTCTGTCAGCCCTATCTCTTTTGACATCTCCCTCTCTCTACTCCTCTTCTCTCTCACTCTCCATCTCCCCTCCCCTCCTCCTCTGTCCCATAGCCGCAGGAAGTAGTTTGGGGGTGTATAAATACAGCTAAACCTAGGGTATGGCTAAATGGGGTGTGTAGAAATACAGCTAAACCTAGGGTATGGCTAAATGGGGTGTGTAGAAATACAACTAAACCTAGGGTATGGCTAAATGTCACGCCCTGACTCTGAGGACTTGTATTTGTTGAGTCAGGGTGTGTATTTTCTGGGTTGTGTTTGCTATGTCGATGTTCTGTGTTTAAGATCTAGAATGGGTAGATCTATATTGGCCTGTGTGGTGCCCAATCAGAGGCAGCTGTTGCTCGTTGTCTCTGATTGGGGACCATACTTAGGCAGCCTGTTGGCACCAGTTAGTTGTGGGATCTTTTTCCGTGTGAGGTATGTTATTTGTCTGCCTTGGACTTCACGTTTCGTTTGTTGTTTTGTCGTGTGTTCAGTACGTAAATAAATATGAATGCATATCACGCTGCGCCTTGGTCCTTCTCGTTCATGAACGATCGTGACAGAAGATCCCACCAAAATAGGACCAAGCAGTGTGTTCAGGAGCAAACGCCGGGAATTAAACAGGAGGTTACTTTAGTAGATGTCCTCCTCGGTTGGGGGATAATCACGGAGGAAGAGGCCGTCCGTTACCGGAGGGCGATGAATGAGGATGCCCAGGTAGGAGAGGAGAAAAGGCGCCAACAGTGCCGACGACTGAGACCCAAGAGGCAACCCCAATAAAAAAATTTGGGGGGGCACACGGTGTGGACGAAGGGGCAGCAGGAGGCAGCGACAGGGCGATTCTGCAGGTTAGGAGAGGAGGCCACCAGGTTACGGGGGCTATTGGTTCAGAGGGAGCAGGAGTTATTTGGTCAGAGGGAGGAGCTACAGGAGGCTATAAGGGAGAAGGAGAGTGTAGAGGCACGGCGAGAGGAGCTGGTTAGGCAGCAGAAGGAGCGGGGGTTTATAAGGGAACCCAGTCCCGCTCCTCGCACCAAGCAAGTGGTGCGTGTCGCCAGTCCGGTCCGGCCCGTTCCTGATCCCCACACTAAGCCAGTGGTGCGTGTTCCCATTACGACCCGTCCCATTCCTGCTTCCCGCACGAGGACAGTGGTGTGTGTTCCCAGTACGGTCCGGCCTGTTCCTGTCCCTCGCACCAAACCTGTGGTGCGCGTCGCCAGCCCGGCCCGGCCTGTTCCTGCTCCTCGCACCAAACCTGTGGTGCGCGTCGCCAACCCGGCCCGGCCTGTTCCTGCTCCGCTCACCAAGCCAGTGGTGCGTGTGTCCAGTCCGGCACGACCCGTGCCTGTTCCACCGGTGCCTGGACTCCCACACCAGGGTCAAGACAGGGCTTGGTACGTCGTGGGAGGAAGGAGAGGGGAAGCAGCGCGCCGAGGTCCAGACCAGACCAGGGGCGCAACAGGAAGGTGGAGAGTAAGTGGTGGTCACGCCCGGAGCCGGATCCGCCTCCGAGGCGGAATGCCCACCCGCCCCTACCCTGTTAGGTTTATGTGACGCGGTCGGAGTCCGCACCTTTGGGGGGGGAAGGGGGGGTACTGTCACGCCCTGACTCTGAGGACTTGTATTTGTTGAGTCAGGGTGTGTATTTTCTGGGTTGTGTTTGCTATGTCGATGTTCTGTGTTTAAGATCTAGAATGGGTAGATCTATGTTGGCCTGTGTGGTTCCCAATCAGAGGCAGCTGTTGCTCGTTGTTCTGATTGGGGACAATACTTAGGCAGCCTGTTGCCACCAGTTAGTTATGGGATCTTGTTCCGTGTGAGGTATGTTATTTGTCTACCTTGGACTTCACGTTTCGTTTGTTGTTTTGTCGTGTGTTCAGTACGTAAATAAATATGAATGCATATCACGCTGCGCCTTGGTCCTTCTCGTTCATGAACGATCGTGACACTAAATGGGGTGTGTAGAAACACAACTAAACCCAGTGTATGGCTAAATGGGGTGTGTAGAAATACAGCTAAACCTAGGGTATGGCTAAATGGGGTGTGTAGAAATACAGCTAAACCTAGTGTGTGGCTAAATGGGGTGTGTAGAAACACAACTAAACCCAGTGTATGGCTAAATGGGGTGTGTAGAAATAAAGCTAAACCTAGGGTATGGCTAAATGGGGTGTGTAGAAATACAACTAAACCTAGTGTATGGCTTAATGGGGTGTGTAGAAATACAGCTAAACCTAGGGTATGGCTAAATGGGGTGTGTAGAAATATAGCTAAACCTAGGGTATGGCTAAATGGGGTGTGTAGAATTACAACTAAACCTAGGGTATGGCTAAATGGGGTGTGTAGAAATACAACTAAACCTAGTGTATGGCTAAATGGGGTGTGTAGAAATACAGCTAAACCTAGGGTATGGCTAAATGGGGTGTGTAGAAATACAGCTAAACCTAGGGTATAGCTAAATGGGGTCTCTATCTCCCCTCCCCTCCCGTCCTCTGTCCCCTCTTCTCTCTCTCCACTACCCTCCCCTCCTCACTCTCTCTCTCTCTCTCTCTCTCTTTCTTCCTGACATATAGCATCAGGCTTGTTGAGCTTGACTCAGTTGACTTGGGTAACAGACCTCTAGCTACCCCCTTCCCCTTGCTCTATTGAACCTTTAATAAACCTTTATTTAACTAGGCAAGTCAGTTAAGAACAAATTCTTATTTACAATGGTGGCCTACCCAGGCCAAACCCTCCCCTAACCCGGACGATGCTGGGCCAATTGTGTGCCGCACTATGGGACTCCCAATCCCGGCCGGTTGTGATATAGCCTGGGATCGAACCCGGGTCTGTACTGACGCCTCTAGCACTGCGATGCAGTGCCTAAGATCACTGCGCCTCTCGGGAGGCAATAGAAACATAAGACGACTATTAAATAGATACATAATATATACTCTCATTAATTTCCATAGGGACAGATACAATCAATCATTGACACACTGAATATACAACATCACATACACCATCACACCTTAAATGACATTAGTGCCTGTCCCCAGATGGACAGTTATGCTACAATAAATTACATTTACTGGTGATTACATCATTGTCCTGCTTTAAGAGAGATTTGTACTGTCTGCATCCAGTTGCATGTTATTTACTAACCCAGCAAATGATCATATATCTTACAATATCAAAACATATGCTCCAGAACAGGATCATCAATATCACTGCAGGTAACATATCTGTCTCTAACTGGGGCTCCACTGAGCTATACAAGTCTACTGTCATGAAGAGTGGACTGAAGAGTGGAAAATACTGCTAGGCTATATGACTTCTATCTCATTAGTTCATTACTTCAATAATGTGAGATAAACTTCTTAGCAACTTATCTTGGATCAGTGGTTGAGCCCAGCTAAACACAGCAAACTGATCTGTCTTGCAGCAATGTTTCACATAGTGTGTCCTATAATATCACCTCTAACTTTCTACTGCTTGAGTTCACCTCTTATAGAATATTGGTTAATGTTCCAGCACCTAAATATAAACAGTACCAGCACCCAAAATGAGTACTGCTGAGGTCTCATGTTAGAGCAGGAGAAGGGGGGATGTGGTGTAGAAGCTAGATGTCTGTTACCCAAGTCACTCAACAGGCCTGATGCTATATGTCAGGGTCAGGCTGGGCTGGGCCAAGAGTGGAAAAGGTTACTGGTTATGATGACATCACTTGTGAGAAGTCAGTGATATATATTCTCTCTCTCCCATCTCTCCCCTCTCCTCCCTCTCTCCTCCCCTTTCCCTCCCCCTCTCAACATCTGCCACATTACTCTCTTCCTCCTCCCTCCCTACCTCTCTCTCTCTCTCTCTCTCTCTCTCTCTCTCTCTCTCTCTCCCTCCCCTCCTCAAATATATATTATATAATGTAAGGGGAGGGAGGGAAAAAGAAGAGGGGGAAGGGAGGAGAGAGAGAGGGAGAGAGGAGAGGAGAGGAGAGGAGAGGAGAGGAGGGAGAGGGAGGAGAGGAGAGGAGAGGAGAGGAGAGGAGAGGAGAGGAGAGGAGAGGAGAGGAGAGAAGGAGAGGAGAGGAGAGGAGAGGAGAGGAGAGGAGGAGAGGAGAGGAGAGGAGAGGGAGAGGAGAGGAGGGGAGAAGAGGGAGAGAGGAGAAGAGGAGAGGGGGAGAAGAGGAGAGGGGGAGAGGGGGAGAGAGAAGTGGAGAGGAGAGGGGGAGAGAGGAGAGAGAGGAGAGGGGGAGAGAAAGAGGGAGGGAGAGGGAGGGAGGAGAGGAGAGAGAGAGGTAGAGGAGGAGAGGGGGAGAGGAGCAGAGAGGGAGGAGAGGGGAGAGGGGGAGAGGAGGAGAGGGAGGAGAGGGGAGTGGGGAGAGAGGGAGAAGAGGAGAGGGTGGAGAGGGGGAGGAGAGGAGAGAGAGGGGAGAGAGGAGAAGAGGAGAGGGGAGAGGGGAGGGGGAAAGAGAAGAGGGAGAGAGGGAGAGGAGGAGAGGGGGAGAGAGGGAGAGAGCAGAGGAGGAGAGGGGGAGAGGATGGAGAGGGGGGAGAAGAGAGGAGAGGGGGGGAGGGGAGAGGGAGAGGAGGAGAAGGGAGAGGGGGAGAGGGAGAAGAAAATAGAGGGGGGAGAGTGGCGAGAGGGGAGAAGAGGAGAGGGTGGAGAGGGGAGTGAGGGAGAAGTGGAGAATGGGGAGAGAGTGAGAAGAAGAGAGGGGGAGAGGGAGAGAGGGGGGAGAGGATGAGACCAGGAGAGGTGGAGAAGAGGAGATGGGGAGAGGATGGAGAGGGAGAGAGAGGGGGGAGAGGGAGAGGAGGAGAGGGGAGGGAGGGAGGATAGGGAGAGGAGAGGGGAGAGGGGGAGAGGGGAGAGAGGAGAGGGTGGAAAGAGGTAGAGAGGGAGACAGAGGAGAGAGGGGGAGAGGGGAGAAGGGAAAAGAGGAGAGGAAAGAGGGGAAGAGAGGGAAAAGAGTAGAGGGGGAAAGAAGGAGAGAGGGAGAGAGAGGGGGGAAAGAGGAGAGAGGGAGAGGAGGGAGAGGGGAGAGGGGGTAGAGGGGAGAGGAGAGGAGAGGTGGGAGAAGTTGAGAGAGGGAGAAGAGGAGAGGGAAGAGGGGGAGAGGGGAAGGTGGAGAAGAAAAGAGAGGGAAAGAGGGAGAAGAGGAGAGAGGGAGAGGGGGAGA
>NW_028166057.1:0-41975 GCF_964263955.1 Coregonus lavaretus
GTTATTAACCCAGTCAGATATAGTGTAGTGGTAAGAGGAGTTATTAACCCAGTCAGATATAGTGTAGTGGTAAGAGGAGTTATTAACCCAGTCAGATATAGTGTAGTGGTAAGAGGAGTTATTAACCCAGTCAGATATAGTGTAGTGGTAAGAGGAGTTATTAACCCAGTCAGATATAGTGTAGTGGTAAGAGGAGTTATTAACCCAGTCAGATATAGTGTAGTGGTAAGAGGAGTTATTAACCCAGTCAGATATAGTGTAGTGGTAAGAGGAGTTATTAACCCAGTCAGATATAGTGTAGTGGTAAGAGGAGTTATTAACCCAGTCAGATATAGTGTAGTGGTAAGAGGAGTTATTAACCCAGTCAGATATAGTGTAGTGGTAAGAGGAGTTATTAACCCAGTCAGATATAGTGTAGTGGTAAGAGGAGTTATTAACCCAGTCAGATATAGTGTAGTGGTAAGAGGAGTTATTAACCCAGTCAGATATAGTGTAGTGGTAAGAGGAGTTATTAACCCAGTCAGATATAGTGTAGTGGTAAGAGGAGTTATTAACCCAGTCAGATATAGTGTAGTGGTAAGAGGAGTTATTAACCCAGTCAGATATAGTGTAGTGGTAAGAGGAGTTATTAACCCAGTCAGATATAGTGTAGTGGTAAGAGGAGTTATTAACCCAGTCAGATATAGTGTAGTGGTAAGAGGAGTTATTAACCCAGTCAGATATAGTGTAGTGGTAAGAGGAGTTATTAACCCAGTCAGATATAGTGTAGTGGTAAGAGGAGTTATTAACCCAGTCAGATATAGTGTAGTGGTAAGAGGAGTTATTAACCCAGTCAGATATAGTGTAGTGGTAAGAGGAGTTATTAACCCAGTCAGATATAGTGTAGTGGTAAGAGGAGTTATTAACCCAGTCAGATATAGTGTAGTGGTAAGAGGAGTTATTAACCCAGTCAGATATAGTGTAGTGGTAAGAGGAGTTATTAACCCAGTCAGATATAGTGTAGTGGTAAGAGGAGTTATTAACCCAGTCAGATATAGTGTAGTGGTAAGAGGAGTTATTAACCCAGTCAGATATAGTGTAGTGGTAAGAGGAGTTATTAACCCAGTCAGATATAGTGTAGTGGTAAGAGGAGTTATTAACCCAGTCAGATATAGTGTAGTGGTAAGAGGAGTTATTAACCCAGTCAGATATAGTGTAGTGGTAAGAGGAGTTATTAACCCAGTCAGATATAGTGTAGTGGTAAGAGGAGTTATTAACCCAGTCAGATATAGTGTAGTGGTAAGAGGAGTTATTAACCCAGTCAGATATAGTGTAGTGGTAAGAGGAGTTATTAACCCAGTCAGATATAGTGTAGTGGTAAGAGGAGTTATTAACCCAGTCAGATATAGTGTAGTGGTAAGAGGAGTTATTAACCCAGTCAGATATAGTGTAGTGGTAAGAGGAGTTATTAACCCAGTCAGATATAGTGTAGTGGTAAGAGGAGTTATTAACCCAGTCAGATATAGTGTAGTGGTAAGAGGAGTTATTAACCCAGTCAGATATAGTGTAGTGGTAAGAGGAGTTATTAACCCAGTCAGATATAGTGTAGTGGTAAGAGGAGTTATTAACCCAGTCAGATATAGTGTAGTGGTAAGAGGAGTTATTAACCCAGTCAGATATAGTGTAGTGGTAAGAGGAGTTATTAACCCAGTCAGATATAGTGTAGTGGTAAGAGGAGTTATTAACCCAGTCAGATATAGTGTAGTGGTAAGAGGAGTTATTAACCCAGTCAGATATAGTGTAGTGGTAAGAGGAGTTATTAACCCAGTCAGATATAGTGTAGTGGTAAGAGGAGTTATTAACCCAGTCAGATATAGTGTAGTGGTAAGAGGAGTTATTAACCCAGTCAGATATAGTGTAGTGGTAAGAGGAGTTATTAACCCAGTCAGATATAGTGTAGTGGTAAGAGGAGTTATTAACCCAGTCAGATATAGTGTAGTGGTAAGAGGAGTTATTAACCCAGTCAGATATAGTGTAGTGGTAAGAGGAGTTATTAACCCAGTCAGATATAGTGTAGTGGTAAGAGGAGTTATTAACCCAGTCAGATATAGTGTAGTGGTAAGAGGAGTTATTAACCCAGTCAGATATAGTGTAGTGGTAAGAGGAGTTATTAACCCAGTCAGATATAGTGTAGTGGTAAGAGGAGTTATTAACCCAGTCAGATATAGTGTAGTGGTAAGAGGAGTTATTAACCAGTCAGATATAGTGTAGTGGTAAGAGGAGTTATTAACCCAGTCAGATATAGTGTGGTAAGAGGAGTTATTAACCCAGTCAGATATAGTGTAGTGGTAAGAGGAGTTATTAACCCAGTCAGATATAGTGTAGTGGTAAGAGGAGTTATTAACCCAGTCAGATATAGTGTAGTGGTAAGAGGAGTTATTAACCCAGTCAGATATAGTGTAGTGGTAAGAGGAGTTATTAACCCAGTCAGATATAGTGTAGTGGTAAGAGGAGTTATTAACCCAGTCAGATATAGTGTAGTGGTAAGAGGAGTTATTAACCCAGTCAGATATAGTGTAGTGGTAAGAGGAGTTATTAACCCAGTCAGATATAGTGTAGTGGTAAGAGGAGTTATTAACCCAGTCAGATATAGTGTAGTGGTAAGAGGAGTTATTAACCCAGTCAGATATAGTGTAGTGGTAAGAGGAGTTATTAACCCAGTCAGATATAGTGTAGTGGTAAGAGGAGTGTAGTGGTAAGAGGAGTTATTAACCCAGTCAGATATAGTGGTAAGAGGAGTTATTAACCAGTCAGATATAGTGTAGTGGTAAGAGGAGTTATTAACCCAGTCAGATATAGTGTAGTGGTAAGAGGAGTTATTAACCCAGTCAGATATAGTGTAGTGGTAAGAGGAGTTATTAACCCAGTCAGATATAGTGTAGTGGTAAGAGGAGTTATTAACCAGTCAGATATAGTGTAGTGGTAAGAGGAGTTATTAACCCAGTCAGATATAGTGTAGTGGTAAGAGGAGTTATTAACCCAGTCAGATATAGTGTAGTGGTAAGAGGAGTTATTAACCCAGTCAGATATAGTGTAGTGGTAAGAGGAGTTATTAACCCAGTCAGATATAGTGTAGTGGTAAGAGGAGTTATTAACCCAGTCAGATATAGTGTAGTGGTAAGAGGAGTTATTAACCAGTCAGATATAGTGTAGTGGTAAGAGGAGTTATTAACCAGTCAGATATAGTGTAGTGGTAAGAGGAGTTATTAACCCAGTCAGATATAGTGGTAAGAGGAGTTATTAACCCAGTCAGATATAGTGTAGTGGTAAGAGGAGTTATTAACCCAGTCAGATATAGTGTAGTGGTAAGAGGAGTTATTAACCAGTCAGATATAGTGTAGTGGTAAGAGGAGTTATTAACCCAGTCAGATATAGTGTAGTGGTAAGAGGAGTTATTAACCAGTCAGATATAGTGTAGTGGTAAGAGGAGTTATTAACCCAGTCAGATATAGTGTAGTGGTAAGAGGAGTTATTAACCAGTCAGATATAGTGTAGTGGTAAGAGGAGTTATTAACCCAGTCAGATATAGTGTAGTGGTAAGAGGAGTTATTAACCCAGTCAGATATAGTGTAGTGGTAAGAGGAGTTATTAACCCAGTCAGATATAGTGTAGTGGTAAGAGGAGTTATTAACCCAGTCAGATATAGTGTAGTGGTAAGAGGAGTTATTAACCCAGTCAGATATAGTGTAGTGGTAAGAGGAGTTATTAACCCAGTCAGATATAGTGTAGTGGTAAGAGGAGTTATTAACCAGTCAGATATAGTGTAGTGGTAAGAGGAGTTATTAACCAGTCAGATATAGTGTAGTGGTAAGAGGAGTTATTAACCCAGTCAGATATAGTGTAGTGGTAAGAGGAGTTATTAACCCAGTCAGATATAGTGTAGTGGTAAGAGGAGTTATTAACCAGTCAGATATAGTGTAGTGGTAAGAGGAGTTATTAACCCAGTCAGATATAGTGTAGTGGTAAGAGGAGTTATTAACCCAGTCAGATATAGTGTAGTGGTAAGAGGAGTTATTAACCAGTCAGATATAGTGTAGTGGTAAGAGGAGTTATTAACCAGTCAGATATAGTGTAGTGGTAAGAGGAGTTATTAACCCAGTCAGATATAGTGTAGTGGTAAGAGGAGTTATTAACCCAGTCAGATATAGTGTAGTGGTAAGAGGAGTTATTAACCAGTCAGATATAGTGTAGTGGTAAGAGGAGTTATTAACCCAGTCAGATATAGTGGTAAGAGGAGTTATTAACCAGTCAGATATAGTGTAGTGGTAAGAGGAGTTATTAACCAGTCAGATATAGTGTAGTGGTAAGAGGAGTTATTAACCAGTCAGATATAGGGTAGTGGTAAGAGGAGTTATTAACCAGTCAGATATAGTGTAGTGGTAAGAGGAGTTATTAACCAGTCAGATATAGTGTAGTGGTAAGAGGAGTTATTAACCAGTCAGATATAGTGTAGTGGTAAGAGGAGTTATTAACCAGTCAGATATAGTGTACTAGACTACTGACAGTGTTACCAGGGCCACGTTCATATAGACTACTGACAGTGTTACCAGGGCCACGTTCATATAGACTACTGACAGTGTTACCAGGGCCACGTTCATATAGACTACTGATAGTGTAGTGATGTTCCAAAACCTTGCGTCCTGCTGAACGCGCCCCAGGTTGTTAGCTATAGCTAGCTAATTAGGTGGCATTACTTAATGTGTCGCCTAAACAGATGGTTAGCGGTCCGGTCCACAAGTAGCCTATTTTAGAATGGCCCACGATTGTGCCCATCACGAAAAAGCTCTCACTCTCTCCAAAAACTCTTGTCCAGTCCACTTAGTCAGATTTTAGTCACAGAGAAAATCGTTTTAGTCAATTGAAATGAAAAATATTTTTTATATTCAGTCAGTTATAGTTAATTGCCACTGAAAAATAAGTGTTAAGATAAATATTTAAGTAGATGAAATTAACACTGGTCTGTTGTCTCTGGTTGGGGAGCATGGTGACTAATGATTGGCTGTGACCATAACTGCAAAGGGGGGGGGGGGGGGGGGGGGGGGTGATTGGTTGAGCTCCCCCTGAGGAGGAATCTGATTGGCTGAGCCCCACTGCGAAGTAATATGATTGGTTGAGAGCCTCACCTCATTGTATCGGTTGCTGGGGATCTTGATGCAGGTCTTCTTCACCTCCATGTCCACCACCAGGCCCTTCACCATGGGCAACGTGTACTGGTAATTACGGAAGTCCTGCAGGTACATTACATTATATTAGAAGGGCCCTTCACCATGGGCAACGTGTCCTGGTAATTACGGAAGTCCTGCAGGTACATTACATTATATTAGAAGGGCCCTTCACCATGGGCAACGTGTACTGGTAGTTACGGAAGTCCTGCAGGTACATTACATTATATTAGAAGGGCCCTTCACCATGGGCAACGTGTCCTGGTAATTACGGAAGTCCTGCAGGTACATTACATTATATTAGAAGGGCCCTTCACCATGGGCAACGTGTACTGGTAATTACGGAAGTCCTGCAGGTACATTACATTATATTAGAAGGGCCCTTCACCATGGGCAACGTGTACTGGTAGTTACGGAAGTCCTGCAGGTACATTACATTATATTAGAAGGGCCCTTCACCATGGGCAACGTGTCCTGGTAATTACGGAAGTCCTGCAGGTACATTACATTATATTAGAAGGGCCCTTCACCATGGGCAACGTGTCCTGGTAATTACGGAAGTCCTGCAGGTACATTACATTATATTAGAAGGGCCCTTCACCATGGGCAACGTGTCCTGGTAATTACGGAAGTCCTGCAGGTACATTACATTATATTAGAAGGGCCCTTCACCATGGGCAACGTGTCCTGGTAATTACGGAAGTCCTGCAGGTACATTACATTATATTAGAAGGGCCCTTCACCATGGGCAACGTGTCCTGGTAATTACGGAAGTCCTGCAGGTACATTACATTATATTAGAAGGGCCCTTCACCATGGGCAACGTGTACTGGTAGTTACGGAAGTCCTGCAGGTACATTACATTATATTAGAAGGGCCCTTCACCATGGGCAACGTGTCCTGGTAATTACGGAAGTCCTGCACGTCAACACAAGACATGGAAACATTCAGAGGCAAAAAGACAAGAAACAAAAGAAAAATATATAAAATCAGAAAGTAAACAAAAAATACTAAAATCATTCAAAGACTCAGAGGCAGAAAAGACCAGTTGTTACCGCTAGCAGGTTCATGATGGTGTGGCCGGTCTCTCCAAAGAGGGGTTTTCTGAACCTCACACTGAACAGAGGGCAAGGGTAGACTGAAACATATCAGATGAAAACATAACCCTGTGTTAAACACGTCCTCTGTAGCTCAGCTGGTAGAGTATTGCTAAACATAACCCTGTGTTAAACACGTCCTCTGTAGCTCAGCTGGTAGAGTATTGCTAAACATAACCCTGTGTTAAACACGTCCTCTGTATCTCAGCTGGTAGAGTATTGCTAAACATAACCCTGTGTTAAACACGTCCTCTGTATCTCAGCTGGTAGAGTATTGCTAAACATAACCCTGTGTTAAACACGTCCTCTGTATCTCAGCTGGTAGAGTATTGCTAAACATAACCCTGTGTTAAACACGTCCTCTGTAGCTCAGCTGGTAGAGTATTGCTAAACATAACCCTGTGTTAAACACGTCCTCTGTAGCTCAGCTGGTAGAGTATTGCTAAACATAACCCTGTGTTAAACACGTCCTCTGTAGCTCAGCTGGTAGAGTATTGCTAAACATAACCCTGTGTTAAACACGTCCTCTGTATCTCAGCTGGTAGAGTATTGCTAAACATAACCCTGTGTTAAACACGTCCTCTGTATCTCAGCTGGTAGAGTATTGCTAAACATAACCCTGTGTTAAACACGTCCTCTGTATCTCAGCTGGTAGAGTATTGCTAAACATAACCCTGTGTTAAACACGTCCTCTGTAGCTCAGCTGGTAGAGTATTGCTAAACATAACCCTGTGTTAAACACGTCCTCTGTAGCTCAGCTGGTAGAGTATTGCTAAACATAACCCTGTGTTAAACACGTCCTCTGTAGCTCAGCTGGTAGAGTATTGCTAAACATAACCCTGTGTTAAACACGTCCTCTGTAGCTCAGCTGGTAGAGTATTGCTAAACATAACCCTGTGTTAAACACGTCCTCTGTAGCTCAGCTGGTAGAGTATTGCTAAACATAACCCTGTGTTAAACACGTCCTCTGTAGCTCAGCTGGTAGAGTATTGCTAAACATAACCCTGTGTTAAACACGTCCTCTGTAGCTCAGCTGGTAGAGTATTGCTAAACATAACCCTGTGTTAAACACGTCCTCTGTAGCTCAGCTGGTAGAGTATTGCTAAACATAACCCTGTGTTAAACACGTCCTCTGTAGCTCAGCTGGTAGAGTATTGCTAAACATAACCCTGTGTTAAACACGTCCTCTGTAGCTCAGCTGGTAGAGTATTGCTAAACATAACCCTGTGTTAAACACGTCCTCTGTAGCTCAGCTGGTAGAGTATTGCTAAACATCACCCTGTGTTAAACACGTCCTCTGTAGCTCAGCTGGTAGAGTATTGCTAAACATAACCCTGTGTTAAACACGTCCTCTGTAGCTCAGCTGGTAGAGTATTGCTAAACATAACCCTGTGTTAAACACGTCCTCTGTAGCTCAGCTGGTAGAGTATTGCTAAACATAACCCTGTGTTAAACACGTCCTCTGTATCTCAGCTGGTAGAGTATTGCTAAACATAACCCTGTGTTAAACACGTCCTCTGTAACGCCAGGGTAGTGGGTTCGATCCCCGGGACCACCCATACGTAAAAATGTATGCACACATGACTAAGTCGCTTTGGATAAAAGCGTCTGCTAAATGGTATATTATTATTATTATTATTAAAACCACTGATTGATGTAATTACAATTTCTGTTCTAACAAGCCAAAAACATAACCCAAAACAACAACGCGATCCCTTCGTACTCACATCTGTACTCGGCGCCCAGTCGCAGCATGAGCCTGATGGGGAACGCCTTGGCCCAGGGGGTCTCCCACTTCTGCAGCAACACCCCAAACAGGTAGGGGGGGTTGGGGAGCATCAGGTCCTGGAGGGCCTGGAAGGACGGGGAGACGTAGAGGAACCCTCCATGCTCCCTGCTGCCCAGGAAACTCTGGGTGAAGAACGAGTGGCCCAGGTGGGTCAGGACCTTACCTGGAGAGAGGAGGAGAGAAGAATGTTACCTGGAGGGAGGAGGAGAGGAAGAGGAGAGGTGATGAGGAGAGAAGAGGAGGAGAGAGGAAGAGGAGGGGAGAGGAAGAGGAGGGGAGAGGGGAACGAGTGGCCCAGGTGTGTCAGAACGTTACCTAGAGAGGGGAGGGGAGAGAAGTGTTTGAATTTTAAAACACCTTTTATTTAGCAATTAAGGAGTGAACTGAGTGTTGCATGCCTAGTCCCCTCCCTAAGATGTTCACTGTAAATTATTGTCACCCGTTTTCAATACCTCACCCCAAAAGAATAACTGCACTGAGCCTTTTTCTAAAATGTTTTATGAGCTGGGAGAACACATTGGGAGGGATCTTTGACCATTCCTCCATGCAGAATCTTTCCAGATGCTTGATATCCTTCGTCTGCGCTTATGGACTGCCCTCTTAATTCAAACCACAGGTTTTCAATGGGTTTCAAGTCCGGAGACTGAGGTGGCCATTGCAAAATGTTGATTTTGTGGTCAATTAACAATTTCTTTGTGGATTTTGACGTGTGCTTGGGACTATCGTCTTGCTGGAAGAGTCACTTGCAGCCAAGTTTCAGCCTGCTGGCAGAGGCGACGAGGTTTTTGGTTATAAAGTCCCGGTACTGGGTAAAGCTCATGTTGCCGTTGACCTTAACAAGGCCCCAGGACCAGTAGGAGAAAAACAGTCCATAACATCAAAGATCCACCGTCATATTTTACAGAAGGGATGGGGTTCTTTTCCGAATATGCATCTTTCTTTAGACGCCAAACCCACCACTGGTGTGCATGGCCCAAAAAGCTCTGTTTTCAGGTCATCTGACCAAAGCACCGGTTCCAATCCAAGTGCGAAAGAGCTCTGTTTTCAGGTCATCCAACAAATTAAAAAACACCTGGAGTTCCCTAAACGGTATTGGCACTTGGATTGGAACCAGTGCTATGGTCCCAGTGCTATGGTCCCAGTGCTATGGTCCCAGTGCTATGGTCCCAGTGCTATGGTCCCAGTGCTATGGTCCCAGTGCTATGGTCAGATGACACTTCAGGCTGAGGAGGAAGTTTCACACATTCCCATGTGCTACATTAGCTAACGTTAGCTAGCTAGCTCATAATCAAGTAAACCTGACGACATGTTTGATGCATGTTACCAGCTTGCTTTCAATAACGTTTCAACTCCAACTGACTAGCTACTGTAAGATCCCTGCTAAATAATATTAGGCAAACTAGCTAGATAGATCTCCGGGAAGAGGGCTGGAGTTAAAACCTACAGGATGGTATTTTTCCAGGAATAAGGCAAAAGTTAAAAACTACAGTGCCTTCAGAAAGTATTTCACACCCCTTGACCGTTTCCCCATTTTGTTGTTACAGCCTAAATTTAAAATGTGATTAAATTTAGATTTTGTCGTCACTGGCCTACACACAATACCCCACAATGTCAAAGTGAAATGATGTTTGACATTTTTTACAAATTAAAAGCTGAAATGTTTTGAGTCAATTAGTATTCAACCCCTTTGTTATGGCAAGCCTAAATAAGTTCAGGAGTAAAAATGCGCTTAACAAGTCACATGATAAGATGCATGGACTCACTCTGTGTGCAATAATAGTGTTTAGCATGATTTTATGACTGCCCCATCTCTGTACCCCACACATACAATTATCTGTAAGGTCCCTCAGTCGAGCAGTGAATTTCAAACACAGATTCAATCACAAAGACCAGGGAGATTTTCCAATGCCTCACAAAGAAGGGCACCTATTGGTAGATGGGTAAAAATAAAAAGGCAGACATTGAATATCCCTTTGAGCATGGTGAAGTTATTAATTACACGTTGGATGGTGGATCAATACACCCATTCACTACAAAGATACAGGCGTCCTTCCTAACTCAGTTGCCGGAATGGAAGGAAACCGCTCAGGGATTTCGCCATGAGGCCAATGGTGACTTTAAACCGTTAGAGAGATTAATGTCTGTGATAGGAGAAAACTGAGGATGGATCAACAACATTGTAGTTACTCCACAATACTAACCTAAATGACAGAGTGAAAAGAAGGAAGACTGTACAGAATACAAATATTCCAAAACATGCATCCTGTTTGCAACAAGGCACTAAAGTAAAACTGCAAAAAAAATGTGTCAAAGCAATTAACTTTTTGTCCTGAATACAAAGCTTTATGTTTGGGGAAAATCCAATCCAATACATTACCGAGTACCACTCTCCATATTTTCAAGCATAGTTGTGGCTGCATCATGTTATGGGTATGCTTGTAATTGTTAAGGACTGGAGATTTTTTTGGGATAAAAAATAAACGGAATGGAGCTACGCACAGGCAAAATCCTAGAAGAAAATACCTGGTTCAGTCTGCTTTCCACCAGACACTGGGATATTAATTCACCTTTCAGCAGGACAATATCCTAAAACACAAGGCCAAATATACAATGGAGTGACCCGAGTTACAGTTTTGACTTAAATCTGCTTGAAAATCTATGGCAAGACCTGAACATGGCTGTCTAGGAATGATCAACAACCAATTTGACAGAGCTTGCAGAAATTTGAAAAGAATAAATGGGCAAATGTTGCAGAATCCAGGTGCGGAAAACTCTTAGAGACTTACCCAGAAAGACTCACAGCTGTAATCGCTGCCAAAGGTGATTCTTCAAAGTATTGACTCAGGGGTGTGAATACTTAAGACATTTCTGTATTTAATTTTCAATAAATGTTTTCCCTTGTTTTCAATGTGTCATTATGGGGCATTGTGTGTAGATGGGTGAGAAACACATCTATTTAATCCATTTTGAATTCAGGCTGGAACAAAACAGAATGTAGAATAAGTCAAGGGGTATGAATACTTTCTGAAGGCACTGTACAGGATGGTATCTCTCCAGGAACAGGGTTGGAGTTAAAACCTACAAGATGGTGTATCTCTCTAGGAAGAAGGTTGGGCAGGCCCCATTTAGATAATACACAACACTAGAACTGCTAAGGATGACGATGTAGCATTTTGCTCCATCACCGTACTGACTGACTGACTAAACCAGCAGAGACACAGACAATATGTCTGTCATTCCCCAGCCTGTTGAGTTTCCCTGGTGTTGCAGAGACACAGACAATATGTCTGTCATTCCCCAGCCTGTTGAGTTTCCCTGGTGTTGCAGAGACACAGACAATATGTCTGTCATTCCCCAGCCTGTTGAGTTTCCCTGGTGTTGCAGAGACACAGACAATATGTCTGTCATTCCCCAGCCTGTTGAGTTTCCCTGGTGTTGCAGAGACACAGACAATATGTCTGTCATTCCCCAGCCTGTTGAGTTCCCCTGGTGTTGCAGAGACACAGGCAATATGTCTGTCATTCCCCAGCCTGTTGAGTTTCCCTGGTGTTGCAGAGACACAGACAATATGTCTGTCATTCCCCAGCCTGTTGAGTTCCCCTGGTGTTGCAGAGACACAGGCAATATGTCTGTCATTCCCCAGCCTGTTGAGTTTCCCTGGTGTTGCTGAGACACAGACAATATGTCTGTCATTCCCCAGCCTGTTGAGTTTCCCTGGTGTTGCAGAGACACAGACAATATGTCTGTCATTCCCCAGCCTGTTGAGTTTCCCTGGTGTTGCTGTGAATATCTAAGCAATATGTATGTCATTCCCCAGCCTGTTGAGTTCCCCTGGTGTTGCAGAGACACAGGCAATATGTCTGTCATTCCCCAGCCTGTTGAGTTTCCCTGGTGTTGCAGAGACACAGACAATATGTCTGTCATTCCCCAGCCTGTTGAGTTTCCCTGGTGTTGCTGAGACACAGACAATATGTCTGTCATTCCCCAGCCTGTTGAGTTTCCCTGGTGTTGCAGAGACACAGACAATATGTCTGTCATTCCCCAGCCTGTTGAGTTTCCCTGGTGTTGCAGAGACACAGACAATATGTCTGTCATTCCCCAGCCTGTTGAGTTTCCCTGGTGTTGCTGAGACACAGACAATATGTCTGTCATTCCCCAGCCTGTTGAGTTTCCCTGGTGTTGCAGAGACACAGACAATATGTCTGTCATTCCCCAGCCTGTTGAGTTTCCCTGGTGTTGCAGAGACACAGACAATATGTCTGTCATTCCCCAGCCTGTTGAGTTTCCCTGGTGTTGCTGTGAATATCTAAACCAGCCACAGCCTGAGGCACAGACACATCAACGTCAAACAATATTTTTTTAACCGCAGCGTAAGGTGGAGTGGTGAGACAGAGGTCGTGGAGTGGTGAGACAGAGGTCGTGGAGTGGTGAGACAGAGGTCGTGGAGTGGTGAGACAGAGGTCGTGGAGTGGTGAGACAGAGTTCGTGGAGTGGTGAGACAGAGGTCGTGGAGTGGTGAGACAGAGGTCGTGGAGTGGTGAGACAGAGGTCGTGGAGTGGTGAGACAGAGGTCGTGGAGTGGTGAGACAGAGGTCGTGTCCAAAATGGCACCCTATTCCCTACGTAGTGCACTTGTTTTGTCCAGGTCCCAAAGGGGCTCTGGTCAAAAGTAGTGCACTATATAGGGAATAGGGTGCCATTTTGGACGCATACAGAGAACCGTAGTGGGACACTACAGCCTTACAACAGGACACTAAATGTTTAGACTGTATTTCCTGACGAGGTCGAGCCACATCATCCAGTGGCTTAGAGGCAGTAGCCTTGTTTCCAGGCAGTAGCCTTGTTTCCAGGCAGTAGCCTTGTTTCCAGGCAGTAGCCTTGTTTCCAGGCAGTAGCCTTGTTTCTGTGAAGGTAACCTGGCTGGGATTGATCAACTCACCTCTAGACCTCTAACACCTACATTTCCCCATGAGTGCCTCCTGGCAATGCTGTATAATATCATCTAAGTAGGCTTCCTGGTTGAGGTAGCATACTGATGTTATTATACCTGTGAAGGCCTCCTGGTGGAGGTATATTATACTAACCTGTGAGGGCCTCCTGGTGGAGGTATATTATACTAACCTGTGAGGGCCTCCTGATGGAGGTATATTATACTAACCTGTGAGGGCCTCCTGATGGAGGTATATTATACTAACCTGTGAGGGCCTCCTGATGGAGGTATATTATACTAACCTGTGAGGGCCTCCTGATGGAGGTATATTATACTAACCTGTGAGGGCCTCCTGATGGAGGTATATTATACTAACCTGTGAGGGCCTCCTGGTAGAGGTATATTATACTAACCTGTGAGGGCCTCCTGATGGAGGTATATTATACTAACCTGTGAGGGCCTCCTGATGGAGGTATATTATACTAACCTGTGAGGGCCTCCTGATGGAGGTATATTATACTAACCTGTGAGGGCCTCCTGATGGAGGTATATTATACTAACCTGTGAGGGCCTCCTGATGGAGGTATATTATACTAACCTGTGAGGGCCTCCTGATGGAGGTATATTATACTAACCTGTGAGGGCCTCCTGATGGAGGTATATTATACTAACCTGTGAGGGCCTCCTGATGGAGGTATATTATACTAACCTGTGAGGGCCTCCTGATGGAGGTATATTATACTAACCTGTGAAGGCCTCCTGATGGAGGTATATTATACTAACCTGTGAGGGCCTCCTGACGGAGGTACAGTATGTTCAACTAACCTGTGAGGGCCTCCTGGTAGAGCTGTACGAAGTGGCTGAAGAGGTCTTTGGGGATGCTCTTCTCGTCAGGCAGACACTGCAGCAGCACCACCACCTCAGCCTGGCCCACTGCATGCATCCCCTTACTGGTCACATACCAACACTTCCTGTTTACGTCTACAAGGGGAGAAGAGACACCAGAGTGGGGGTTAGGTACTGTAGCGTAGGGGGAGAGGGGGTTAGATACTGTAGCGTAGGGGGAGAGGGGGTTAGATACTGTAGCGTAGGGGGAGAGGGGGTTAGATACTGTAGCGTAGGGGGAGAGGGGGTTAGGTACTGTAGCGTAGGGGGAGAGGGGGTTAGATACTGTAGCGTAGGGGGAGAGGGGGTTAGATACTGTAGCGTAGGGGGAGAGGAGAGGGGATTAGATACTGTAGCGTAGGGGGAGAGGGGGTTAGATACTGTAGCGTAGGGGGAGAGGGGGTTAGGTACTGTAGCGTAGGGGGAGAGGGGGTTAGGTACTGTAGCGTAGGGGGAGAGGGGGTTAGATACTGTAGCGTAGGGGGAGAGGGGGTTAGATACTGTAGCGTAGGGGGAGAGGGGGTTAGATACTGTAGCGTAGGGGGAGAGGGGGTTAGGTACTGTAGCGTAGGGGGAGAGGGGGTTAGATACTGTAGCGTAGGGGGAGAGGGGGTTAGATACTGTAGCGTAGGGGGAGAGGGGGTTAGGTACTGTAGCGTAGGGGGAGAGGGGGTTAGGTACTGTAGCGTAGGGGGAGAGGGGGTTAGATACTGTAGCGTAGGGGGAGAGGGGGTTAGATACTGTAGCGTAGGGGGAGAGGGGGTTAGATACTGTAGCGTAGGGGGAGAGGGGGTTAGATACTGTAGCGTAGGGGGAGAGGGGGTTAGATACTGTAGCGTAGGGGGAGAGGGGGTTAGATACTGTAGCGTAGGGGGAGAGGGGGTTAGATACTGTAGCGTAGGGGCAGAGGGGGTTAGATACTGTAGCGTAGGGGGAGAGGGGGTTAGGTACTGTAGCGTAGGGGCAGAGGGGGTTAGATACTGTAGCGTAGGGGGAGAGGGGGTTAGATACTGTAGCGTAGGGGGAGAGGGGGTTAGATACTGTAGCGTAGGGGGAGAGGGGGTTAGATACTGTAGCGTAGGGGGAGAGGGGGTTAGATACTGTAGCGTAGGGGGAGAGGGGGTTAGATACTGTAGCGTAGGAGGAGAGGGGGTTAGATACTGTAGCGTAGGAGGAGAGGGGGTTAGATACTGTAGCGTAGGGGGAGAGGGGGTTAGATACTGTAGCGTAGGGGGAGAGGGGGTTAGATACTGTAGCGTAGGGGGAGAGGGGGTTAGATACTGTAGCGTAGGGGGAGAGGGGGTTAGATACTGTAGCGTAGGGGGAGAGGGGGTTAGATACTGTAGCGTAGGGGGAGAGGGGGTTAGATACTGTAGCGTAGGGGGAGAGGGGGTTAGATACTGTAGCGTAGGGGGAGAGGGGGTTAGATACTGTAGCGTAGGGGCAGAGGGGGTTAGATACTGTAGCGTAGGGGGAGGGGAGAGGGGGTTAGATACTGTAGCGTAGGGGGAGGGGAGAGGGGGTTAGATACTGTAGCGTAGGGGGAGAGGGGGTTAGATACTGTAGCGTAGGGGGAGAGGGGGTTAGGTACTGTAGCGTAGGGGGAGAGGGGGTTAGATACTGTAGCGTAGGGGGAGAGGGGGTTAGATACTGTAGCGCAGGGGGAGAGGGGGTTAGATACTGTAGCGTAGGGGGAGAGGAGAGGGGGTTAGATACTGTAGCGTAGGGGGAGAGGGGGTTAGATACTGTGTAGCGTAGGGGGAGAGGAGAGGGGGTTAGATACTGTGTAGCGTAGGGGGAGAGGAGAGGGGGTTAGATACTGTAGCGTAGGGGGAGAGGGGGTTAGATACTGTAGCGTAGGGGGAGAGGGGGTTAGATACTGTAGCGTAGGGGGAGAGGGGGTTAGATACTGTAGCGTAGGGGGAGAGGGGGTTAGATACTGTAGCGTAGGGGGAGAGGGGGTTAGATACTGTAGCGTAGGGGGAGGGGAGAGGGGGTTAGGTACTGTAGCGTAGGGGGAGAGGGGGTTAGATACTGTAGCGTAGGGGGAGAGGGGGTTAGATACTGTAGCGTAGGGGGAGAGGGGGTTAGATACTGTAGCGTAGGGGGAGAGGGGGTTAGATACTGTAGCGTAGGGGGAGAGGAGAGGGGGTTAGGTACTGTAGCGTAGGGGGAGAGGGGGTTAGGTACTGTAGCGTAGGGGGAGAGGGGGTTAGATACTGTAGCGTAGGGGGAGAGGGGGTTAGATACTGTAGCGTAGGGGGAGAGGGGGTTAGATACTGTAGCGCAGGGGGAGAGGAGAGGGGGTTAGATGCTGTAGCGTAGGGGGAGAGGGGGTTAGATACTGTAGCGTAGGGGGAGAGGGGGTTAGATACTGTAGCGTAGGGGGAGAGGGGGTTAGATACTGTGTAGCGTAGGGGGAGAGGAGAGGGGGTTAGATACTGTAGCGTAGGGGGAGAGGGGGTTAGATAATGTAGCGTAGGGGGAGAGGGGGTTAGATACTGTAGCGCAGGGGGAGAGGAGAGGGGGTTAGATACTGTAGCGTAGGGGGAGAGGGGGTTAGATTTAGATACTGTGTAGCGTAGGGGGTTAGATACTGTAGCGTAGGGGGAGAGGGGGTTAGATACTGTAGCGTAGGGGGAGAGGGGGTTAGATACTATAGCGCAGGGGGAGAGGGGGTTAGATACTGTAGCGTAGGGGGAGAGGGGGTTAGATACTGTGTAGCGTAGGGGGAGAGGGGGTTAGATACTGTAGCGTAGGGGGAGAGGGGGTTAGATACTGTAGCGTAGGGGGAGAGGGGGTTAGATACTGTAGCGTAGGGGGAGAGGAGAGGGGGTTAGATGCTGTAGCGTAGGGGGAGAGGAGAGGGGGTTAGATACTGTAGCGTAGGGGGAGAGGGGGTTAGATACTGTAGCGTAGGGGGAGAGGGGGTTAGATACTGTAGCGTAGGGGGAGAGGGGGTTAGATACTGTAGCGTAGGGGGAGAGGGGGTTAGATACTGTAGCGTAGGGGGAGAGGGGGTTAGATACTGTAGCGTAGGGGGAGAGGGGGTTAGATACTGTAGCGTAGGGGGAGAGGGGGTTAGATACTGTAGCGTAGGGGGAGAGGGGGTTAGATACTGTAGCGTAGGGGGAGAGGGGGTTAGATACTGTAGCGTAGGGGGAGGGGAGAGGGGGTTAGATACTGTAGCGTAGGGGGAGAGGGGGTTAGGTACTGTAGCATAGGGGGAGAGGAGAGGGGGTTAGGTACTATAGCGTAGGGGGAGAGGGGGTTAGGTACTGTAGGGTAGGGGGAGAGGGGGTTAGATACTGTAGCGTAGGGGGAGGGGAGAGGGGGTTAGGTACTATAGCGTAGGGGGAGAGGGGGTTAGGTACTGTAGGGTAGGGGGAGAGGGGGTTAGATACTGTAGCGTAGGGGGAGAGGGGGTTAGGTACTGTAGCGTAGGGGGAGAGGGGGTTAGGTACTGTAGCGTAGGGGGAGAGGGGGTTAGGTACTGTAGCGTAGGGGGAGAGGGGGTTAGATACTGTAGCGTAGGGGGAGAGGAGAGGGGGTTAGGTACTGTAGCGTAGGGGGAGAGGGGGTTAGGTACTGTAGCGTAGGGGGAGAGGGGGTTAGATACTGTAGCGTAGGGGGAGAGGGGGTTAGATACTGTAGCGTAGGGGGAGAGGGGGTTAGATACTGTAGCGCAGGGGGAGAGGAGAGGGGGTTAGATGCTGTAGCGTAGGGGGAGAGGGGGTTAGATACTGTAGCGTAGGGGGAGAGGGGGTTAGATACTGTGTAGCGTAGGGGGAGAGGAGAGGGGGTTAGATACTGTAGCGTAGGGGGAGAGGGGGTTAGATACTGTAGCGTAGGGGGAGAGGGGGTTAGATTTATATACTGTGTAGCGTAGGGGGTTAGATACTGTAGCGTAGGGGGAGAGGGGGTTAGATACTGTGTAGCGTAGGGGGAGAGGGGGTTAGATACTGTAGCGTAGGGGGAGAGGGGGTTAGATACTGTAGCGTAGGGGGAGAGGAGAGGGGGTTAGATGCTGTAGCGTAGGGGGAGAGGGGGTTAGATACTGTAGCGTAGGGGGAGAGGGGGTTAGATACTGTAGCGTAGGGGGAGAGGGGGTTAGATACTGTAGCGTAGGGGGAGAGGGGGTTAGATACTGTAGCGTAGGGGGAGAGGGGGTTAGATACTGTAGCGTAGGGGGAGAGGGGGTTAGATACTGTAGCGTAGGGGGAGAGGGGGTTAGATACTGTAGCGTAGGGGGAGAGGGGGTTAGATACTGTAGCGTAGGGGGAGAGGGGGTTAGATACTGTGTAGCGTAGGGGGAGAGGGGGTTAGATACTGTGTAGCGTAGGGGGAGAGGGGGTTAGATTTAGATACTGTGTAGCGTAGGGGGTTAGATACTGTAGCGTAGGGGGAGAGGGGGTTAGATACTGTGTAGCGTAGGGGGAGAGGGGGTTAGATACTGTAGCGTAGGGGGAGAGGGGGTTAGATACTGTAGCGTAGGGGGAGAGGGGGTTAGATACTGTAGCGTAGGGGGAGAGGGGGTTAGGTACTGTAGCGTAGGGGGAGAGGAGAGGGGGTTAGATACTGTAGCGTAGGGGGAGAGGGGGTTAGATTTAGATACTGTGTAGCGTAGGGGGTTAGATACTGTAGCGTAGGGGGAGAGGGGGTTAGATACTGTGTAGCGTAGGGGGAGAGGGGGTTAGATACTGTAGCGTAGGGGGAGAGGGGGTTAGATACTGTAGCGTAGGGGGAGAGGAGAGGGGGTTAGATGCTGTAGCGTAGGGGGAGAGGGGGTTAGATACTGTGTAGCGTAGGGGGAGAGGGGGTTAGATTTAGATACTGTGTAGCGTAGGGGGTTAGATACTGTAGCGTAGGGGGAGAGGGGGTTAGATACTGTGTAGCGTAGGGGGAGAGGGGGTTAGATACTGTAGCGTAGGGGGAGAGGGGGTTAGATACTGTAGCGTAGGGGGAGAGGGGGTTAGATACTGTAGCGTAGGGGCAGAGGGGGTTAGATACTGTGTAGCGTAGGGGGAGAGGGGGTTAGATACTGTGTAGCGTAGGGGGAGAGGGGGTTAGATTTAGATACTGTGTAGCGTAGGGGGTTAGATACTGTAGCGTAGGGGGAGAGGGGGTTAGATACTGTGTAGCGTAGGGGGAGAGGGGGTTAGATACTGTAGCGTAGGGGGAGAGGAGAGGGGGTTAGATACTGTAGCGTAGGGGGAGGGGAGAGGGGGTTAGATACTGTGTAGCGTAGGGGGAGAGGGGGTTAGATACTGTAGCGTAGGGGGAGAGGGGGTGAGATTTAGATACTGTAGCGTAGGGGGAGAGGGGGTTAGATACTGTGTAGCGTAGGGGGAGAGGGGGTTAGATACTGTAGCGTAGGGGGAGAGGGGGTTAGATACTGTAGCGTAGGGGGAGAGGGGGTTAGATACTGTAGCGTAGGGGGAGAGGGGGTTAGGTACTGTAGCGTAGGGGGAGAGGAGAGGGGGTTAGATACTGTAGCGTAGGGGGAGAGGGGGTTAGATTTAGATACTGTGTAGCGTAGGGGGTTAGATACTGTAGCGTAGGGGGAGAGGGGGTTAGATACTGTGTAGCGTAGGGGGAGAGGGGGTTAGATACTGTAGCGTAGGGGGAGAGGGGGTTAGATACTGTAGCGTAGGGGGAGAGGAGAGGGGGTTAGATGCTGTAGCGTAGGGGGAGAGGGGGTTAGATACTGTGTAGCGTAGGGGGAGAGGGGGTTAGATTTAGATACTGTGTAGCGTAGGGGGTTAGATACTGTAGCGTAGGGGGAGAGGGGGTTAGATACTGTGTAGCGTAGGGGGAGAGGGGGTTAGATACTGTAGCGTAGGGGGAGAGGGGGTTAGATACTGTAGCGTAGGGGGAGAGGGGGTTAGATACTGTAGCGTAGGGGCAGAGGGGGTTAGATACTGTGTAGCGTAGGGGGAGAGGGGGTTAGATACTGTGTAGCGTAGGGGGAGAGGGGGTTAGATTTAGATACTGTGTAGCGTAGGGGGTTAGATACTGTAGCGTAGGGGGAGAGGGGGTTAGATACTGTGTAGCGTAGGGGGAGAGGGGGTTAGATACTGTAGCGTAGGGGGAGAGGAGAGGGGGTTAGATACTGTAGCGTAGGGGGAGGGGAGAGGGGGTTAGATACTGTGTAGCGTAGGGGGAGAGGGGGTTAGATACTGTAGCGTAGGGGGAGAGGGGGTGAGATTTAGATACTGTAGCGTAGGGGGAGGGGGGTTAGATACTGTAGCGTAGGGGGAGAGGGGGTTAGATACTGTAGCGTAGGGGGAGAGGAGAGGGGGTTAGATAATGTAGCGCAGGGGGAGAGGAGAGGGGGTTAGATACTGTAGCGTAGGGGGAGAGGAGAGGGGGTTAGATACTGTAGCGTAGGGGGAGAGGGGGTTAGATACTGTAGCGTAGGGGGAGAGGGGGTTAGATACTGTGTAGCGTAGGGGGAGAGGGGGTTAGATACTGTAGCGTAGGGGGAGAGGAGAGGGGGTTAGATACTGTAGCGCAGGGGGAGAGGAGAGGGGGTTAGATAATGTAGCGTAGGGGGAGAGGATAGGGGGTTAGATACTGTAGCGTAGGGGCAGAGGGGGTTAGATACTGTAGCGTAGGGGGAGAGGGGGTTAGATACTGTGTAGCGTAGGGGGAGAGGGGGTTAGATACTGTAGTGTAGGGGGAGGGGAGAGGGGGTTAGATACTGTAGTGTAGGGGGAGAGGTGGTTAGGTACTGTAGCGTAGGGGGAGGGGAGAGGGGGTTAGATACTGTAGCGTAGGGGGAGAGGTGGTTAGATACTGTAGCGTAGGGGGAGAGGATAGGGGGTTAGATACTGTAGCGTAGGGGCAGAGGGGGTTAGATACTGTAGCGTAGGGGGAGAGGGGGTTAGATACTGTGTAGCGTAGGGGGAGAGGGGGTTAGATACTGTAGCGTAGGGGGAGAGGAGAGGGGGTTAGATACTGTAGCGTAGGGGGAGAGGGGGTTAGATACTGTAGCGTAGGGGCAGAGGGGGTTAGATACTGTAGCGTAGGGGGAGAGGGGGTTAGATACTGTGTAGCGTAGGGGGAGAGGGGGTTAGATACTGTAGCGTAGGGGGAGAGGAGAGGGGGTTAGATACTGTAGCGTAGGGGGAGAGGAGAGGGGGTTAGATACTGTAGCGTAGGGGGAGAGGAGAGGGGGTTAGATACTGTGTAGCGTAGGGGCAGAGGGGGTTAGATACTGTAGCGTAGGGGGAGAGGAGAGGGGGTTAGATACTGTAGCGTAGGGGGAGAGGAGAGGGGGTTAGATACTGTAGCGTAGGGGCAGAGGGGGTTAGATACTGTAGCGTAGGGGGAGGGGAGAGGGGGTTAGATACTGTAGCGTAGGGGGAGGGGAGAGGGGGTTAGATACTGTAGCGTAGGGGGAGAGGAGAGGGGGTTAGATACTGTAGCGTAGGGGGAGAGGAGAGGGGGTTAGATACTGTAGCGTAGGGGGAGAGGAGAGGGGGTTAGATACTGTAGCGTAGGGGGAGAGGAGAGGGGGTTAGATACTGTAGCGTAGGGGGAGAGGAGAGGGGGTTAGATACTGTAGCGTAGGGGGAGAGGAGAGGGGGTTAGATACTGTAGCGTAGGGGCAGAGGGGGTTAGATACTGTAGCGTAGGGGGAGAGGGGGTTAGATACTGTAGCGTAGGGGGAGAGGGGGTTAGATACTGTAGCGTAGGGGGAGAGGGGGTTAGATACTGTAGCGTAGGGGGAGAGGGGGTTAGATACTGTAGCGTAGGGGGAGAGGAGAGGGGATTAGATACTGTAGCGTAGGGGGAGAGGGGGTTAGATACTGTAGCGTAGGGGGAGAGGAGAGGGGGTTAGATACTGTAGCGTAGGGGGAGAGGAGAGGGGGTTAGATACTGTAGCGTAGGGGCAGAGGGGGTTAGATACTGTAGCGTAGGGGGAGGGGAGAGGGGGTTAGATACTGTAGCGTAGGGGCAGAGGGGGTTAGATACTGTAGCGTAGGGGGAGAGGGGGTTAGATACTGTAGCGTAGGGGGAGAGGGGGTTAGATACTGTAGCGTAGGGGGAGAGGGGGTTAGATACTGTAGCGTAGGGGGAGAGGAGAGGGGATTAGATACTGTAGCGTAGGGGCAGAGGGGGTTAGATACTGTAGCGTAGGGGGAGAGGGGGTTAGATACTGTAGCGTAGGGGGAGAGGGGGTTAGATAATGTATAGTGTATAGCAGGGCTATTCAATAACAGTCCTGGAGGGCTAAACACTCAGGTTTATTTTCTCCTTCTAATCAGGGACTAATTCAGACCTATGAGAGTGGAGAAGATGTGAACTCACAGTTGACCAGTTTGACCATGGCCAGCAGGTTGGCATTAAGCACAAAGACCAGCGGGTCAGGACCTCCTTCCTCCAGCTGCTGCATCAGAACGATCTCAGAGGGACGCTCCTCCACCGCGTAGTCTGGGGGGGGTGGTGGGAGGAAAACAAAGCTTTCAAACATCTCACATTCAACCCCACTGAAGAGGGACAGGTACCCCCAGCCCCACACCCCTCCCAGCTTGCTACATGGACAGTGGACAAGAAAGCAGACCCCCACACACACACAGCATGATGGACAGTGAGGTGAGGATGGGTGAGGTCAAGCACCTGTGCTGTGTCCTCCCGTACCTCCTTTAACTCCGGTGGAGGTGAGGATGGGAGGAAGGCCGTCCTCCGGAATTAGACTGACCGAGCTGCCGACAGGGCTTCCCACTGGGGCTGCAGGGGCAGGGGACGACGCCTGGAGGGAGGAGGGTTAGAGTGGTTGTAAAATCTCTGCTGTGAATGGTTGTAAAAACTGTGATAGAAAGTACTTTGGAAAATTAAAACATTCTAGAACACTGCAGTTAAATGATCATTACCGTCACGGGCAGATTCCCCTTCACATTCAGTAAATAATGTGTGGCAGGGGGCCTTGCCCTTAAGAGCGTTGGGCCAGTAACCGAAAGGTCCCTGGTTCGAATCCCTGAGCCGACTATGTGAGAAATCTGTCGATGTGCCCTTGAGCAAGGCACTTAACCCTAATTGTTCCAGTAAGTCACACTGGATAAGAGCGTCTGCTAAATGACTAAAATTTTAAAATTGTGTGTGTGTGTCAGAGCTGGGTTGAAATGCAATTGATTTTTCAAATCAAAATTGCCGAATACAACAGGTGTAGACCTTACTGTGAAATGCTTACTTACAAGCCCTTAACCAACAGAAAAATCTGCTAAATAAACTGAAGGAAAAATAGTAAAAAAAATAACAATGAGGCCATATACAGGGGGTACCGGTACCGAGTCCATGTGCAGGGGGTACCGGTACCGAGTCCATGTGCAGGGGGTACCGGTACCGAGTCCATGTGCAGGGGGTACCGGTACCGAGTCCATGTACAGGGGGTACCGGTACCGAGTCCATGTGCAGGGGGTACCGGTACCGAGTCCATGTACAGGGGGTACCGGTACCGAGTCCATGTACAGGGGGTACCGGTACCGAGTCCATGTACAGGGGGTACCGGTACCGAGTCCATGTACAGGGGGTACCAGTACCGAGTCCATGTACAGGGGGTACCGGTACCGAGTCCATGTACAGGGGGTACCGGTACCGAGTCCATGTACAGGGGGTACCGGTACCGAGTCCATGTACAGGGGATACCGGTACCGAGTCCATGTACAGGGGATACCGGTACCGAGTCCATGTACAGGGGGTACGGGGGTTAGTCGAGGTAATATGTACAGTGGGGAGAACAAGTATTTGATACACTGCCGATTTTGCAGGTTTTCCTACTTACAAAGCATGTAGAGGTCTGTAATTTTTATCATAGGTACACTTCAACTGTGAGAGACAGAATCTAAAACAAAAATCCAGAAAATCACATTGTATGATTTTTAGGTAATTAATTTGCATTTTATTGCATGACATAAGCATTTGATCACCTACCAACCAGTAAGAATTCCGGCTCTCACAGACCTGTTAGTTTTTCTTTAAGAAGCCCTCCTGTTCTCCACTCATTACCTGTATTAACTGCACCTGTTTGAACTCGTTACCTGTATAAAAGACACCTGTCCACACACTCAATCAAACAGACTCCAACCTCTCCACAATGGCCAAGACCAGAGAGCTGTGTAAGGACATCAGGGATAAAATTGTAGACCTGCACAAGGCTGGGATGGGCTACAGGACAATAGGCAAGCAGCTTGGTGAGAAGGCAACAACTGTTGGCGCAATTATTAGAAAATGGAAGAAGTTCAAGATGACAGTCAATCATCCTCGGTCTGGGGCTCCATGTAAGATCTCACCTCGTGGGGCATCAATGATCATGAGGAAGGTGAGGGATCAGCCCAGAACTACACGGCAGGACCTGGTCAATGACCTGAAGAGAGCTGGGACCACAGTCCCAAAAAAAAACATTAGTAACACACTACGCCGTCATGGATTAAAATCCTGCAGCGCACGCAAGGTCCCCCTGCTCAAGCCAGCGCATGTCCAGGCCCGTCTGAAGTTTGCCAATGACCATCTGGATGATCCAGAGGAGGAATGGGAGAAGGTCATGTGGTCTGATGAGACAACAATAGAGCTTTTTGGTCTAAACTCCACTCGCCGTGTTTGGAGGAAGAAGAAGGATGAGTACAACCCCAAGAACACCATCCCAACCGTGAAGCATGGAGGTGGAAACATCATTCTTTGGGGATGCTTTTCTGCAAAGGGGACAGGACGACTGCACCGTATTGAGGGGAGGATGGATGGGGCCATGTATCGCGACATCTTGGCCAACAACCTCCTTCCCTCAGTGAGAGCATTGAAGATGGGTCGTGGCTGGGTCTTCCAGCATGACAACGACCCGAAACACACAGCCAGGGCAACTAAGGAGTGGCTCCGTAAGAAGCATCTCAAGGTCCTGGAGTGGCCTAGCCAGTCTCCAGACCTGAACCCAATAGAACATCTTTGGAGGGAGCTGAAAGTCCGTATTGCCCAGCGACAGCCCCGAAACCTGAAGGATCTGGAGAAGGTCTGTATGGAGGAGTGGGCCAAAATCCCTGCTGCAGTGTGTGCAAACCTGGTCAAGACCTCCAGGAAACGTATGATCTCTGTAATTGCAAACAAAGGTTTCTGTACCAAATATTAAGTTCTGTTTTTCTGATGTATCAAATACTTATGTCATGCAATAAAATGCAAATTAATTACTTAAAAATCATACAATGTGATTTTCTGGATTGTTGTTTTAGATTCCGTTTCTCACAGTTGAAGTGTACCTATGATAGAAATTACAGACCTCTACATGCTTTTGTAAGTAGGAAAACCTGCAAAATCGGCAGTGTATCAAATACTTGTTCTCCCCACTGTCCATGTAGGTAGGGGTAAAGTGACTAGGATAGATAATAAACAGAGAGTAGCAGCGTGTGAAGAGTGTGGAGGAATGTAAATGTGTGTGTGGCGTCAATATGCATGTTTGTGTGTTGTGTGTGTGTGTGTGTGTGTGTGTGTGTGTGTGTGTGTGTGTGTATGTTGAGCTAATAATATAATATATAATATAATAGATATAAATAAAATAATGGAGGTCAACGCTGTTAGTCTGGGTGGCCATTTGATGAACTGTTCAGCAGTCCTATGACTTGGGGTTAGAAGCTGTTAAGGAGCCTTTTGGACCTAGACTTGGCGCTCCGGTACAGCTTGCCGTGCGGTAGCAGACAGACCAGTCTATGACTTTGAGTAGAGGACACCGCCTGGTATAGAGGTCCTGGATGGCAGGGAGCTCAGGCCCCAGTGATGTACTGTGCCGCACGCACTACCCTCTGTAGTGCCTTGCGGTCGGAGGCCGAGCAGTTGCCATACCAGGCGGCGATGCAACCAGTCAGGATGCTCTCGATGGTGCAGCTGTATAACTTTTTGAGGATCTGAGGACCCATGCCAAATCTTTTTTGTACGCTGTCGTACACGTTGATCCAGAGCATCCCAAACATGCTCAATGTGTGGCATGTCTGGTGAGTATGCAGGCCATGGAAGAACTGGGACATTTTCAGCTTCCAGGAATTGTGTACAGATCCTTGCGACATGGGGCCGTGCATTATCATGCTGAAACATGAGGTGATGGCGGCGGATGAATGGCACGACAATGGGCCTCAGGAACTCGTCACGGTATCTCAGCCCATTCAAATTGCCATCGATAAATGCATTTGTGTTCATTGTCCATAGCTTATGCCTGCCTGCCCATACCATAACCCCACCGCCACCATGGGGGACAATGTTGACAACAGCAAACCGCTTGCCCACACAACGTCATACACACTGTCTGCCATCTGCCCGGTACAGTTGAAACCGGGATTCATCCGTGAAGAACACACTTCTCCAGCCGTGCCAGTGGCCATCGAAGGTGAGCATTGTCCCACTGAAGGCGGTTACGACAAGGTGCACCTGTGTAATGATCATGCTGATTAATTAGCTTCTTGATTTGCCACACCTGTCAGGTGGATGGATTATCTTGGCAATGGAGAAATGCTCACTAACAGGGATGTAAACAAATTTGTGAACAAAATTTGAGAGAAATAAGCTTTTTGTGTGTATGGAACATTTCTGGGATCTTTTATTTCAGCTAATGAAACATGGGACCAACACTTTACATGTTACGTTTATATTTTTGTTCAGTGTACATTCGAAATGCTTTTCATTCGAGAAACTTTTAGTACTTGTCTGGCTGACGCGCGACCCACGTGACTACACAGCGAGCTGTGACTCACTGGTCTCGTAACTGGTAACTTGGGCTTGTAAAAGGGGAGGTTAGCTCAAATTTTGAGCGACTTTTGGATTGGTTCTCATATGCACATCAATTTGCCAAGCCCTCCTAGAGAGGTAAACAAGCCAAACTAAAGTTAGCTAGGCAGCTAGCCTAAGTAAAACTGTGGGGGGGAAAAAAACAGATGGAGCTTTCTGAAAAGGAGATGGACTACACAGCCACATAGTAATGACCAACTTAGGGATTAAAATAGGAGCAACTTGAAACATTTTTGAGCCTTTGTGTGAGTGGAGGATGTATTGGCGGTCTTGCCAATTCTGATAGCTTGATCGCCTTTAGCGGGTGGACACGACTAAGTGGCTGGCTTTCTATGGGCTGAACAACTGCTAGCTAGCGTTAGCCATGCTCGGTAATGTTAGTTGCTACTTGCTAGCCACAAGATGGTAACGTTGAACAGATTGCAGTTGTCTAATATGTCACTCGTTTTAGTGTAGAAGAGCCCTCCTAGAGAGGTAAACAAGCCAAACTAAAGTTAGCTAGGCTAGCTAGCCTAAGTAAAACTCGTTTTAGTGTAGAAGAGTTGCTGTAACGTTTTGATTTACACGCCCTGTTCATGATGCTAGCAGCAAACCATGTCCAAACTCCGAAGGTTTGTGCTAGCTAGCGAGATACAGTGTGTGTTTGCTTATCTTGGAAGGGCTGGCTGTAAACGGAAGGGCTGGGGCGGTCCTATGTAAAACAACATGATAAGTTATATTCTGAACAGGGATATCCAACCAGCGTAGGGTGCCGCCTTGAAGTCTGAGGGCACAGCCTTTCATTATCATCAAAGCAGCCGTTCCAAACTCTCAAGTCAGGAAGACTTTGAGAGCTGGTGTCAGCCAGACTATCTTAGCATAGGGTTAAAAACATATATCTCTTGGCTAAGGTCAATCCAGTGACAACTTGCCCTGCTGTGGGTTTCCTCCCAATCGTAGTCAGCCATTGGCCAACCCAGCTCCTGACATCAGGACTATAAACCAACCTCAGAAAATCAATTCTAAACTGTAAATGCTAGACTTTTTCTAAAGTTCCTCTTCAACAATAAGACTTTTAGACCTGTGGTGCCAACCGTACCTCTGACGAATCAGCAGCAGAGAATTTGTTGGAACATTGCGAGTGGGGCTTGGGGGATTCCGCTGCTTCCCCATTGGGTAGGATCCCGTCGGCAAACCACACCCTCCTCTGCTCACGCGCGAGGGACCCTGTGACGCACAGACACCACAGGATACTGTTGGTAAATATTTACCACAGAAACAAAGGGGACGAAACCAGAGTAAAAACTAACCCGAAGAGAGGGTGAGAGGAAAAGTAAAAACTAACCCCGAAGAGAGGGTGAGAGGAAAAGTAAAAACTAACCCGAAGAGAGGGTGAGAGGAAAAGTAAAAACTAACCCGAAGAGAGGGTGAGAGGAAAAGTAAAAACTAACCCGAAGAGAGGGTGAGAGGAAAAGTAAAAACTAACCCGAAGAGAGGGTGAGAGGAAAAGTAAAAACTAACCCAAAGAGAGGGCGAGAGGAAAAACTAACCCGAAGAGAGGGCGAGAGGAAAAACTAACCCGAAGAGAGGGCGAGAGGAAAAACTAACCCGAAGAGAGGGCGAGAGGAAAAACTAACCCGAAGAGAGGGCGAGAGGAAAAACTAACCCGAAGAGAGGGCGAGAGGAAAAACTAACCCGAAGAGAGGGCGAGAGGAAAAACTAACCCGAAGAGAGGGCGAGAGGAAAAACTAACCCGAAGAGAGGGCGAGAGGAAAAACTAACCCGAAGAGAGGGCGAGAGGAAAAACTAACCCGAAGAGAGGGCGAGAGGAAAAACTAACCCGAAGAGAGGGCGAGAGGAAAAACTAACCCGAAGAGAGGGCGAGAGGAAAAACTAACCCGAAGAGAGGGCGAGAGGAAAAACTAACCCGAAGAGAGGGCGAGAGGAAAAACTAACCCGAAGAGAGGGCGAGAGGAAAAACTAACCCGAAGAGAGGGCGAGAGGAAAAACTAACCCGAAGAGAGGGCGAGAGGAAAAACTAACCCGAAGAGAGGGCGAGAGGAAAAACTAACCCGAAGAGAGGGCGAGAGGAAAAACTAACCCGAAGAGAGGGCGAGAGGAAAAACTAACCCGAAGAGAGGGCGAGAGGAAAAACTAACCCGAAGAGAGGGCGAGAGGAAAAACTAACCCGAAGAGAGGGCGAGAGGAAAAACTAACCCGAAGAGAGGGCGAGAGGAAAAACTAACCCGAAGAGAGGGCGAGAGGAAAAACTAACCCGAAGAGAGGGCGAGAGGAAAAACTAACCCGAAGAGAGGGCGAGAGGAAAAACTAACCCGAAGAGAGGGCGAGAGGAAAAACTAACCCGAAGAGAGGGCGAGAGGAAAAACTAACCCGAAGAGAGGGCGAGAGGAAAAACTAACCCGAAGAGAGGGCGAGAGGAAAAACTAACCCGAAGAGAGGGCGAGAGGAAAAACTAACCCGAAGAGAGGGCGAGAGGAAAAACTAACCCGAAGAGAGGGCGAGAGGAAAAACTAACCCGAAGAGAGGGCGAGAGGAAAAACTAACCCGAAGAGAGGGCGAGAGGAAAAACTAACCCGAAGAGAGGGTGAGAGGAAAAACTAACCCGAAGAGAGGGTGAGAGGAAAAACTAACCCGAAGAGAGGGTGAGAGGAAAAACTAACCCGAAGAGAGGGTGAGAGGAAAAGTAAAAACTAACCCGAAGAGAGGGTGAGAGGAAAAACTAACCCGAAGAGAGGGTGAGAGGAAAAGTAAAAACTAACCCGAAGAGAGGGTGAGAGGAAAAGTAAAAACTAACCCGAAGAGAGGGTGAGAGGAAAAGTAAAAACTAACCCGAAGAGAGGGTGAGAGGAAAAGTAAAAACTAACCCGAAGAGAGGGTGAGAGGAAAAACTAACCCGAAGAGAGGGTGAGAGGAAAAACTAACCCGAAGAGAGGGTGAGAGGAAAAGTAAAAACTAACCCGGAGAGGGTGAGAGGAAAAACTAACCCGAAGAGAGGGTGAGAGGAAAAACTAACCCGAAGAGAGGGTGAGAGGAAAAACTAACCCGAAGAGAGGGTGAGAGGACAAGTTATAACAGGTGTGTGTATGGGAGATGGTTACCCTCTGAGCCGGGTGTTTTAGGGACCCCCACAGGGACCATGACAGTGGGAAGGGAGGCCAGCGCCCCTGAGGCTTGGACCTGCTGCAGAGGTGGGATGGTACTGCAGTACTCTGCTGGGTTGTTGGGGTTAGGACTCTGGTTAGACCCGCCACACGTACCCTCCCACGAATGAGCTGAGGGCAGAGAGAGACGGAGGAACAACATCGATATAGGCTTGACAGAGGGAGATAAACAGGATTGATACACATCAAATCAAATCAAATCAAATTTTATTGGTCACATGCGCCGAATACAACAGGTGCAGACATTACAGTGAAATGCTTACTTACAGCCCTTAACCAACAGTGCATTTATTTTAAACAAAAAAGTAAGAATAAAACAACAACAAAAAAGTGTTGAGAAAAAAAGAGCAGAAGTAAAATAAAGTGACAGTAGGGAGGCTATATATACAGTAAAATAAAGTGACAGTAGGGAGGCTATATATACAGGGGGGTACCGTTGCATAGTCAATGTGCGGGGGCACCGGCTAGTTGAGGTAGTTGAGGTAATATGTACATGTGGGTAGAGTTAAAGTGACTATGCATAAATACTTAACAGAGTAGCAGCAGCGTAAAAAGGATGGGGTGGGGGGGCAGTGCAAATAGTCCGGGTAGCCATTATTAGCTGTTCAGGAGTCTTATGGCTTGGGGGTAGAAGCTGTTGAGAAGTCTTTTGGACCTAGACTTGGCACTCCGGTACCACTTGCCGTGCGGTAGCAGAGAGAACAGTCTATGACGAGGGTGGCTGGAGTCTTTGACAATTTTGAGGGCCTTCCTCTGACACCGCCTGGTATAGAGGTCCTGGATGGCAGGGAGCTTTGCCCCAGTGATGTACTGGGCCGTACGCACTACCCTCTGTAGTGCCTTGCGGTCAGAGGCCAAGCAGTTGCCATACCAGGCGGTGATGCAACCAGTCAGGATGCTCTCGATGGTGCAGCTGTAGAATTTTTTGAGGATCTGAGGACCCATGCCAAATCTTTTTAGTCTCCTGAGGGGGGAATAGGCTTTGTCGTGCCCTCTTCACGACTGTCTTGGTGTGTTTGGACCATGATAGTTCGTTGGTGATGTGGACACCAAGGAACTTGAAGCTCTCAACCTGTTCCACTACAGCCCCGTCGATGAGAATGGGGGCGTGCTCAGTCCTCTTTTTTTTCCTGTAGTCCACAATCATCTCCTTTGTCTTGGTCACGTTGAGGGAGAGGTTGTTGTCCTGGCACCACACGGCCAGATCTCTGACCTCCTCCCTATAGGCTGTCTCATCGTTGTCGGTGATCAGGCCTACCACTGTTGTGTCGTCGGCAAACTTAATGATGGTGTTGGAGTCGTGCCTGGCCATGCAGTCATGGGTGAACAGAGAGTACAGGAGGGGACTGAGCACGCACCCCTGAGGGGCCCCCGTGTTGAGGATCAGTGTGGCAGATGTGTTGTTACCTACCCTTACCACCTGGGGGCGGCCCGTCAGGAAGTCCAGGATCCAGTTGCAGAGGGAGGTGTTTAGTCCCAGGATCCTTAGCTTAGTGATGAGCTTAGAGGGCACTATGGTGTTGAATGCTGAGCTGTAGTCAATGAATAGCATTCTCACGTAGGTGTTCCTCTTGTCCAGGTGGGAAAGGGCAGTGTGGAGTGCGATAGAGATTGCATCATCTGTGGATCTGTTGGGGCGGTATGCAAATTGGAGTGGGTCTAGGGTTTCTGGGATTATGCTGTTGATGTGAGCCATGACCAGTCTTTCAAAGCACTTCATGGCTACAGACGTCAGTGCTACGGGTCGGTAGTCATTTAGGCAGGTTATCTTAGAGTTCTTGGGCACGGGGACTATGGTGGTCTGCTTGAAACATGTTGGTATTACAGACTCAGTCAGGGACATGTTGAAAATGTCAGTGAAGACACTTGCCAGTTGGTCAGCACATGCTCGGAGTACACGTCCTGGTAATCCGTCTGGCCCTGCGGCCTTGTGAATGTTGACCTGCTTAAAAGTCTTACTCACATCGGCTACGGAGAGCGTGATCACATAGTCGTCCGGAACAGCTGGTGCTCTCATGCATGCTTCAGTGTTGCTTGCCTCGAAGCGAGCATAGAAGTGGTTTAGCTTGTCTGGTAGGCTTGTGACACACACACAGTACCGGTCAAAAGTTTGGACACACCTACTCATTCAAGGGTTTTTCTTTATTTTTACTATTTTCTACATTGTAGAATAATAGTGAAGACATCAAAACTATGAAATAACACATATGGAATCATGTAGTAACTAAAAAAAATGAGTTAAACAAATCAAAATATATTTTTGACTTTATATTCTTCAAAGTAGCCACCCTTCGCCTTGATGACAGCTTTGCACACTCTTGACTCTTGTACACATAATTTTGGTAATGTAGTGTGTACATAGATATATAGGATCAGGTTGATCTAGGACATATAGGATCAGGTTGATTTAGGAGATATAGGATCAGGTTTATCTAGGAGATATAGGATCAGGTTTATCTAGGAGATATAGGATCAGGTTGATTTAGGAGATATAGGATCAGGTTGATCTAGGGAGATATAGGATCAGGTTGATCTAGGGAGATATAGGATCAGGTTGATCTAGGGAGATATATAGGATCAGGTTGATCTAGGGAGATATAGGATCAGGTTGATCTAGGGAGATATAGGATCAGGTTGATCTAGGATCAAATTAGGATTGATAAAAGATACTTGATCAAGATCAATATAGTGCGAAGACCGATATAGGATCAAATTAAATACCATAATTATAGATCTACAAGATTAGGATCTGGGTATGCCGTCAGCAGAGCAATGCTATGCCCTAGAACTAGGGCCAGAAGTTTTACCTGGAAACGTAAGAAGACCAAACCCCAACCAAAGGCAAATGAGGTCGATTCTAGATGCTGATCTAGGATGAGTATTGTGTTTACATCCTAATGGTTAAAGTTAGAAATGGGATGGAGTAAACTGATCCGAGATCTGTGTAGCAGATTTGGATGGAGTGAGCTTGTCTGTAGCAGTGACTAATGGTTGAGGTTATGATCAATGTTCCCTGAGCGCAAACGTGAAGGTTGGGAAAATTCTGTCGCACGTTTACTGTGAACACTGAGGCTGTACCCACTTTAAGTTACAGTGGCCCAGTAGGCTAGAGTGGCTATTTGATCATAATGTAGGCCTACTAGAGTGGCCTACCATCAAAAACAATGGAGTAAATGCATCCCATAACATTTTAACACGGAAATAGCTGTTCTGTCATTAAGCCTACAGTAGCAGCCAATGTGTTGTGTTCAACGTAGGTCTACATTCCATGAGATTCTATGAACACATGCAGGGCTTGACATGAACCTGTTCAGACAAGTAGGTGACTGAACATGTTGTTGTATTGTGTTGTTTGACGCACGCAACCACTTTACAAAAAAATATGTTTTGCTAGCCTCCGCCTTCTGGCTTCTTAGCTTAGTCTGTCTCAAAATACAATACTGCCCCTTTAAGACAAGAAAAAAAAAGCTCTTTACAAAGAAAGCTAGAAATGTACATGTTTTGTGCTCTTGCAGGAAGCAACCACCCCCTCCATTGCTGACCAAAAATGAGATATAACTAACAGGGCCAACTAGTAAAAGTTGAGTGAAGTTAAATCTCGTGCGTCTCTGCGCGGGCTGGTCTTTCTTCTACGAGGCAGTCCTGGGGGGGTGCGTAGCTTAGAGGGAACTGGAGTAAGCTGATCCTAGATCTGTGGTTAAGTCAGTATCTAATGGTTAAAGTTATGAACGGGATGGAGTAAGCCGATCCTAGATCTGTGGTTAAGTCAGTATCTAATGGTTAATGTTATGAACGGGATGGAGTAAGCCGATCCTAGATCTGTGGTTAAGTCAGTATCTAATGGTTAAAGTTATGAACGGGATGGAGTAAGCCGATCCTAGATCTGTGGTTAAGTCAGTATCTAATGGTTAAAGTTATGAACGGGATGGAGTAAGCCGATCCTAGATCTGTGGTTAAGTCAGTATCTAATGGTTAAAGTTATGAACGGGATGGAGTAAGCCGATCCTAGATCTGTGGTTAAGTCAGTATCTAATGGTTAAAGTTATGAACGGGATGGAGTAAGCCGATCCTAGATCTGTGGTTAAGTCAGTATCTAATGGTTAAAGTTATGAACGGGATGGAGTAAGCCGATCCTAGATCTGTGGTTAAGTCAGTATCTAATGGTTAAAGTTATGAACGGGATGGAGTAAGCCGATCCTAGATCTGTGGTTAAGTCAGTATCTAATGGTTAAAGTTATGAACGGGATGGAGTAAGCCGATCCTAGATCTGTGGTTAAGTCAGTATCTAATGGTTAAAGTTATGAACGGGATGGAGTAAGCCGATCCTAGATCTGTGGTTAAGTCAGTATCTAATGGTTAAAGTTATGAATGGGATGGAGTAAGCCGATCCTAGATCTGTGGTTAAGTCAGTATCTAATGGTTAAAGTTATGAATGGGATGGAGTAAGCCGATCCTAGATCTGTGTAGTAATAGTGACTCACCACTCAGTAGGGCAGAGTGACAGGTGATGCAGACTCTGGCCTCCTTCCTGTCCATGTAGATCAGTCTGCTCCTCAGGCTGCAGCAGGCAGCACAGAACACCTGGGGACACACACCCACCACTACATTACCTCTGGAGACACACACCCACCACTACATTACCTCTGGCCATAGACACACCCACCACTACATTACCTCTGGCCATAGACACACCCACCACTACATTACCTCTGGCCATAGACACACCCACCACTACATTACCTCTGGCCATAGACACACCCACCACTACAGAACACCTGGGGACAAACACCCACCACTACATTACCTCTGGCCAGACACACCCACCACTACATTACATCTGGCCATAGACACACCCACCACTACAGAACACCTGGAGACAAACACCCACCACTACATTACCTCTGGCCATAGACACACCCACCACTACAGAACACCTGGAGACAAACACCCACCACTACATTACCTCTGGCCATAGACACACCCACCACTACATTACATCTGGCCATAGACACACCCACCACTACATTACATCTGGCCATAGACACACCCACCATTCCATTACCTCTAGCCATAGACACACCCACCACTACATTACATCTGGCCATAGACACACCCACCACTACATTACCTCTAGCCATAGACACACCCACCACGCCATTACCTCTAGCCATAGACACACCCACCACTACATTACCTCTGGCCATAGACACACCCACCACTACATTACCTCTGGCCATAGACACACCCACCACTACATTACCTCTAGCCATAGACACACCCACCACTACATTACCTCTGGCCATAGACACACCCACCACTACATTACCTCTGGCCATAGACACACCCACCACTACATTACCTCTTGCCATAGACACACCCACCACTACATTACCTCTGGCCATAGACACACCCACCACTACATTACCTCTGGCCATAGACACACCCACCACTACATTCCATCTGGCCATAGCCACTACAGTGTGTGTGCCACCTTGGGAAATGAAGCAGGTGTTTGGTTAGTCCACAGCAGTGTAGGCGTGTCTCAGTGCAGTCCGTTAGCCCAACACAACCCTACACCGTGTCAGTATCTTTACTGCATTTCCTAATCTAGCCAAGTATCATACATTTGAATCAAATCTACATTTATGAAAAGGATCGTTTTGGTTCGAAGATGTTTTAAATTGTTGACACTGCTCCTAGAATGGCTACTGATGTTACTACTTTGTTTTATTAGAACAACAAAAATCAAAGATCTGAGTGAGTGAAAACCTCCAGAACGGTATCTCTGAAGAGCCCTGCTGTATAGACTGCACCCACCTTTCCACATGCCCTGCAGTGATGCCTCCTCTTGGTGAAGGTAAAGCGGGCCTCACACTTCATACAGACTGGAGCCTGGGAGTCAGGGACCCACACAGGGGCCACATCCCCCAGGGAGGAGAGCTGTTTCCTGGGCAGAGCCCCCTGGTGGTGCTGCCCTGCCTGGAAGTCGTTATCCGGGCTGCTCTCTGACGCCACCACCAGGCCCAACGACGATGTCTGACACTCCCCGCTTAGCAACTCCCCCTTCACAACACCACCACCACCACCACCACCAGGGTCGCCCAAGGCAACTACAGTTGCCGTATCCGTGACTTCGGCGCTGCCACGGTTTTCAAGGTTCTTGTTCTTGCCGCCACTGGTAATGCTGCCGGCGGTGTTGGCAGAAGGTTCTAGCTGGTTCTGGACCTGTTCGTATAGGGGCCGGGGGATCTGGAGTTTGAGACTGACCGGCTGTTTAGGACGTGCCCCGCCGAACGGCAAGCTCACAGGCTGCAAACGACTGTTGTTGAGTTTGGAGGGGAAAGAGCTACCACCTCCTCCTCCTTCCTTCTCTTGCTTGCTCTCCTCCATCTCCTTCTCCTCTGTTACGGAGTCCTCCTTGGAGGGGGGAGGGGTGAGAGACCAGCCCTCCCCCTCCGCTCTGCTCCCCCTCTCCTCTCGTCCTCCTGTAGTAGCCAGGCCGTTGGTGAGAGACATCTCTCCATCCTGACCTCCCCTCTTCGCCATCTCTCCTTTCTTCTCCTTCTGAGAAGACTTCCTACACTCCTTTTTCCTCCCTCTCAGTCCCTCCATCCTCCCTTCATTCTGTCCTCTCTCCCCAGAGGCTTCCCCCTGTTCTCCCCCTCTCCAGCCTCCCGTCCTCTGTCCTCTCTCCCCAGAGGCTTCCCCCTGTTCTCCTCCTCTCCAGCCTCCCGTCCTCTGTCCTCTCTCCCCAGTGTCCTGTGACTGTCCCCCAGACATTTCAGCCTCCTCTCTGCCACTCTCCTGTATGGGTGACCCAGCCCAAGCGCTCTCTGGCTCCAGCCGGGGGTTTGACTCCTCTACTGCTACCCGTCTGTCCCCTCCCAGCTTCTCCTCATGGGTAAAGTGTGTTTGACTAATGTGGGAGCTTCCACCACTCCTCTCCCCGCCCCTACCCTCCACAGGGGCATCGGGACGTGGGTCAGAGGGGGCGGGGGGCTGGTGGTGGTTTGAAGGGTTAACAGGGGTCACCCTTGTATGGTTACCCTCGCAGGGTTCTTCACTGAGCCCGTTGAGGGCAGGGCTGGCTGGACTAGAGGGGCTGGTAGAGGAGCAGCCGTTCTCCAGGGCTAGGAGGTGGTAAGGAGGGGGGCTAGAGGAAGCCGGCACAGGGGGAGACAAGCCCTCCTCACCCCCCACCAGCTTACCGATGTTGGGTTGGGGGAGCGGCGGGCTGTGGACGTCCACAGGGCGGTCCGGCCTCTCCTCTCCCCAGGACGGAGGCTTGGCAGCTGGGTGGCGTTTGGTGTCAGGCCCCTGGGATTCGCTAGAGGACGGGTCGGGGGCCAGGAGGGTCTTGAAGGGGAGGGGACTGTCCCCGTCCCTTGGGTCAGGGGTCAAAGCCAGGGCAGGGTTCAGAGATAGGAAGTGGGCCGGAGGGGCCAGGATCTGACTCCACTTAGCGTCAGACAGAGTGGGACCATCCGTCTCATCATCTAGAGGGGGGCAGAGGGAGAGAGAGATTATGGGCACGTTCCTCTGCGCAGGCGTTGCGACGCCTGGATAGGTATTTTAATGTATCAGCTAACCACATATGTTATAGCAGTCTGGTGCCAAACGGCACAGTCAATGACGTGGCATGCAACCATTGGTTGATGCATGCCACACCTGAGCCGGGGAACACGACCTATAAAACATTAGTTTGAGAAAGAGACGGCACAATGAGACACTGAACGGGAAACCGAAGGGAGTCCATGCAATATTAAAACTAAACAGGAAAGAGGGAGTGTAAACAGGAAAATGCAACACTAAAAACAGGACAACTGGAATGCGACACTAAAAACAGGACAACTGGAATGTGACACTAAAAACAGGACAACTGGAATGTGACACTAAAAACAGGACAACTGGAATGTGACACTAAAAACAGGACAACTGGAAAGTGACACTAAAAACAGGACAACTGGAAAGTGACACTAAAAACAGGACAACTGGAAAGTGACACTAAAAACAGGACAACTGGAAAGTGACACTAAAAACAGGACAACTGGAATGTGACACTAAAAACAGGACAACTGGAATGTGACACTAAAAACAGGACAACTGGAATGTGACACTAAAAACAGGACAACTGGAATGTGACACTAAAAACAGGACAACTGGAAAGTGACACTAAAAACAGGACAACTGGAATGTGACACTAAAAACAGGACAACTGGAATGTGACACTAAAAACAGGACAACTGGAATGTGACACTAAAAACAGGACAACTGGAATGTAACACTAAAACAGGACAACTGGAAAGTGACACTAAAACAGGACAACTGGAAAGTGACACTAAAAACAGGACAACTGGAAAGTGACACTAAAAACAGGACAACTGGAAAGTGACACTAAAAACAGGACAACTGGAATGTAACACTAAAACAGGACAACTGGAATGTGACACTAAAAACAGGACAACTGGAATGTGCCACTAAAAACAGGACAACTGGAATGTGACACTAAAAACAGGACAACTGGAATGTGACACTAAAACAGGACAACTGGAATGTAACACTAAAACAGGACAACTGGAATGTGACACTAAAACAGGACAACTGGAATGTAACACTAAAAACAGGACAACTGGAATGTAACACTAAAAACAGGACAACTGGAATGTAACACTAAAAACAGGACAACTGGAATGTAACACTAAAACAGGACAACTGGAATGTAACACTAAAAACAGGACAACTGGAATGTAATATTAACTCTTTGGTACTGAAAGGGTTCAAAATGGGAGGAGTGGAAATGGAGAAACGAGGCTGGAATGGGTGGATTGGGAAATGAATGCTGGGATGTATTGGAAGGGATACTCCTTTCCTACCCGTCGCCATGGAAGTACCAGTCGCCGTGGCCAATCATGTCTATCTGCAGGCTGCGGTGAATACATGCTGCGCCCACTACGCGCCACTTTCTACATGTCACAGCAGCTGTCATTGAGGCTGCTAGATCCATCTCTGGCACACACACTCCAGCACAGTAGGTGGCGGTGATGCACCAACGTTGGATGCCAACCGTTGAAAAACCCCACCAAAGGAGGAGGCTGCTAGCTAGGGGACACCGGTACAGTGTCCTTCGCCCCCAAATGCCGAGCACTGCTTTCCCACAGTTCTGTTAAAGTTACAGTGAGGGAAGTAGCTAGCTAGCTAGCGTATCCAACGCTCACACTGGCACTAACGGGTAGTGATTACCCCCGCCATAGCAACTGTATTTAAAATAAAAAACTGAAATAATACATTTACATAAGAATTCAGACCCTTTCCTCAGTACTTTGTTGAAGCACCTTTGGCAGCGAGTACAGCCTTGAGTCTTCTTGGGTATGACGCTACAAGCTTGGCACACCTGTATTTGGGGAGATTCTCCCATTCTTCTCTGCAGATCCTCTCAAGCTCTGTCATCTTGGATGGGGAGCATCGCTGCACAGCTATTTGCGCAGCTATTTTCAGGTCTCACCAGAGATGTTTGATCGGGTTCAAGTCCAGGCTCTGGCTGGGCCACTCAAGGACATTCAGAGACTTGTCCCGAAGCCACTCCTGCGTAGTCTTGGCTGTGTGCTTAGGGTTGTTGTCCTGTTGGAAGGTGAACCTTCGTCCCAGTCTGAGGTCCTGAGCGCTCTGGAGCAGGTTTTCATCAAGGATCTCTCTGTACTTTGCTCTGTTCATCTTCTCTCAATCCTGACTAGTCTCCCAGTTCCTGCCACTGAAAAACATCCCCACAGCATGATGCTGCCCCCACCATGCTTCACTGTAGGGATGGTGCCAGGTTTCCTCCAGAAGTGACGCTTGGCATTCAGGCCAAATAGTTCAATCTTGGCTTCATCAGACCAGAGAATCTGGTTTCTCATGGTCTGAGAGTCTTTAGGTGCCTTTTGGCAAACTCCAAGCGGGCTGTCATGTGCCTTTTACTGAGGAGTGGCTTCCATCTGGCCACTCTACCATAAAGGCCTGATTGGTGGAGTGCTGCAGAGATGGTTGTCCTTCTAGAAGGTTCTCCCATCTCCAGAGGAAGTCTGGAGCTCTGTCAGAGTGACCATCGGGTTCTTGGTCACCTCCCTGACCAAGGCCCTTCTCCCCCGATTGCTCAGTTTGGCCGGACGGCCAGATCTAGGAAGAGTCTTGGTGGTTCCAAACTTCTTCCATTTAAGAATGATTGAGGCCCCTGTGTTCAATGGTGCAGAAATGTTGGTACTCTTCCCCAGATCTGTGCCTCGAGACAATCCTGTCTCAGAGCTCTACGGAAAATTCCTTCAACCTCATGGCTTGGTTTTTGCTCGGACATGCACTGTCAACTGTGGGACCTTATATAGACAGGTGTGTGCCTTTCCAAATCATGTCCAATCAATTGAATTTACCACAGGTGGACTCCAATCAAGTTGTAGAAACATCAAGGATGATCAATGGAAACAGGATGCACCTGAGCTCAATTTCGAGTCTCATAGCAAAGTGTCTGAATACTTATGTAAATAAGGTATCGGTTTTTCATTTTTAATAGATTTGCAAAAATGTCTAACAACCTGTTTTTGCTTTGTCATTATGGGGTATTGTGTGTAGATTAATGAGGGGAAAAAAACAATTTTATCAATTTTAGAATAAGGCTGTAATGTAACAAAAATGTGGAAAAAGTGAAGGGGTCTGAATACTTTCCGAATGCACTGAATGAACAAAAATATAAAAGGCAACATGTAAAGTGTTGGTCCCATGTTTCATGAGGTGAAATAAAAAAATCCCAGAAATGATCCATACACACAGAAAGCTTATTTCTCTCAAATGTTGTGCAGAATTTTTTTTACATCACTGTTAGTGAGAATGTTTCCCTTTTCCAAGATATCCATCCACCTGAGGCATATCAAGAAGCTGATTAAACAGCATTATCATTACACAGATTCACCTTGTGCTGGGACAATAAAAGGCCACACTAAAATGTGCAGTTCTGTCACCCAACACAATGCCACAGATGTCTCAAGTTGAGTGAATGTGCAATTGGCATGCTGACTACAGGAATGTCCACCAGAGCTGTTTCCAGATAATTTAATGTTAATTTCTCTACAAAAAGCCACCTCCGTCATGTTAGAGAATTTGGCAGTACTTCCAACCGGCCTCAAATCGCAGACCACATGAAAACCACGCCAGCCCAGGACCTCCACATCTGGCCTCCTCCAGACACTGTTAGGGCTGCAGAGACTCCTCCACACACTGTTAGGGCCACGGAGACTCCTCCAGATACTGTTAGGGCCACGGAGACTCCTCCAGACACTGTTAGGGCCGCAGAGACTCCTCCAGACACTGTTAGGGCCGCAGAGACTCCTCCAGACACTGTTAGGGCCGCAGAGACTCCTCCAGACACTGTTAGGGCTGCAGAGACTCCTCCAGATACTGTTAGGGCCACGGAGACTCCTCCAGATACTGTTAGGGCCACGGAGACTCCTCCAGATACTGTTAGGGCCACGGAGACTCCTCCAGATACTGTTAGGGCTGCAGAATCTCGGTCCTCCTTTCAGGCTCAAGAATGTGCTCTTTAGAAAAGCTTTCAAGGACCTCTGCTAATTCGGTTCTCATGTCCTCCGGATCGGTTGGATCGGTTGACACATGTATATAGCTTTGATTGTGGTCTGGGGATTTATTGTTTAAAAAAAAGTTTTATTTTTATTTATTTTTATGTGCGCCGTGGGTGATAAAAGCTCTTTACAAATTAAATGAATTATTATTAAATCGTTATTGTGGCTAGCTTCACATAGGTAGGGAAGCAGGTTCCTGGGCTGCATTCAGCAAGAGGACGGACACAACTTTGGCCAACGTTCAGATAGATATGTATTATGTAGAACAAACATGCCTCTGATTCAAGGAATCATGTCAGTTCTATTCATGGCATTTCTATCTGTAACGTTCCAAAACGTTTTTGTACTGAACATACCCAAGGGTGTATTCATTATGCAGATTCTGAAAGAAAACATTTCTTAAAATGAAAGCAAATGGAACGGAGAGGGACCTACCTGAATTTGTGAAATAGAAACGTGTTTCTCTCTGTTTGCTTCCGTTTGGTTCTTAAATTGTAAACTGTTCCCTTAATGAATACACCCCAGGCGAACCCACTGAGCTATA
>NW_028166056.1:0-2500 GCF_964263955.1 Coregonus lavaretus
AAATCGGCCCCCTTTCCCGGGGAGCCAGGAGTCGGTCCCTGGTTCTCCTGTTGTCAACCGGATGATTTCCATATGGGGGTGTCTGACCACCAACCCAATCCGAGAAAAGTGCATCAAAAATCGGCCTTCCGGGAGCCAGGAGTCGGTCCCTGGTTCTCCTGTTGTCAACCGGATGATTTCCATATGGGGGTGTCTGACCACCAACCCAATCCGAGAAAAGTGCATCAAAATCGGCCTTCCGGGAGCCAGGAGTCGGTCCCTGGTTCTCCTGTTGTCAACCGGATGATTTCCATATGGGGGTGTCTGACCACCAACCCAATCCGAGAAAAGTGCATCAAAATCGGCCCTTCCGGGAGCCAGGAGTCGGTCCCTGGTTCTCATAGTGTCAACCGGATGGTTTCCATATGGGGGTGTCTGACCACCAACCCAATCCGAAGAAAAGTGCATCAAAATCGGCCTTCCGGGAGCCAGGAGTCGGTCCCTGGTTCTCATAGTGTCAACCGGATGATTTCCATATGGGGGTGTCTGACCACCAACCCAATCCGAGAAAAGTGCATCAAAATCGGCCCTTCCGGGAGCCAGGAGTCGGTCCCTGGTTCTCATAGTGTCAACCGGATGATTTCCATATGGGGGTGTCTGACCACCAACCCAATCCGAGAAAAGTGCATCAAAATCGGCCTTCCGGGAGCCAGGAGTCGGTCCCTGGTTCTCATAGTGTCAACCGGATGATTTCCATATGGGGGTGTCTGACCACCAACCCAATCCGAGAAAAGTGCATCAAAATCGGCCTTCCGGGAGCCAGGAGTCGGTCCCTGGTTCTCCTGTTGTCAACCGGATGATTTCCATATGGGGGTGTCTGACCACCAACCCAATCCGAGAAAAGTGCATCAAAATCGGCCTTCCGGGAGCCAGGAGTCGGTCCCTGGTTCTCCTGTTGTCAACCGGATGATTTCCATATGGGGGGTGTCTGACCACCAACCCCAATCCGAGAAAAGTGCATCAAAATCGGCCTTCCGGGAGCCAGGAGTCGGTCCCTGGTTCTCCTGTTGTCAACCGGATGATTTCCATATGGGGGGTGTCTGACCACCAACCCAATCCGAGAAAAGTGCATCAAAATCGGCCTTCCGGGAGCCAGGAGTCGGTCCCTGGTTCTCATAGTGTCAACCGGATGGTTTCCATATGGGGGTGTCTGACCACCAACCCAATCCGAAAAAAAGTGCATCAAAATCGGCCTTCCGGGAGCCAGGAGTCGGTCCCTGGTTCTCATAGTGTCAACCGGATGATTTCCATATGGGGGTGTCTGACCACCAACCCAATCCGAGAAAAGTGCATCAAAATCGGCCTTCCGGGAGCCAGGAGTCGGTCCCTGGTTCTCATAGTGTCAACCGGATGATTTCCATATGGGGGTGTCTGACCACCAACCCAATCCGAGAAAAGTGCATCAAAATCGGCCTTCCGGGAGCCAGGAGTCGGTCCCTGGTTCTCATAGTGTCAACCGGATGATTTCCATATGGGGGTGTCTGACCACCAACCCAATCCGAGAAAAGTGCATCAAAATCGGCCTTCCGGGAGCCAGGAGTCGGTCCCTGGTTCTCCTGTTGTCAACCGGATGATTTCCATATGGGGGTGTCTGACCACCAACCCAATCCGAGAAAAGTGCATCAAAATCGGCCTTCCGGGAGCCAGGAGTCGGTCCCTGGTTCTCCTGTTGTCAACCGGATGATTTCCATATGGGGGTGTCTGACCACCAACCCAATCCGAGAAAAGTGCATCAAAATCGGCCTTCCGGGAGCCAGGAGTCGGTCCCTGGTTCTCCTGTTGTCAACCGGATGATTTCCATATGGGGGGTGTCTGACCACCAACCCAATCCGAGAAAAGTGCATCAAAATCGGCCTTCCGGGAGCCAGGAGTCGGTCCCTGGTTCTCATAGTGTCAACCGGATGGTTTCCATATGGGGGTGTCTGACCACCAACCCAATCCGAAAAAAGTGCATCAAAATCGGCCTTCCGGGAGCCAGGAGTCGGTCCCTGGTTCTCATAGTGTCAACCGGATGATTTCCATATGGGGGTGTCTGACCACCAACCCAATCCGAGAAAAGTGCATCAAAATCGGCCTTCCGGGAGCCAGGAGTCGGTCCCTGGTTCTCATAGTGTCAACCGGATGATTTCCATATGGGGGTGTCTGACCACCAACCCAATCCGAGAAAAGTGCATCAAAATCGGCCTTCCGGGAGCCAGGAGTCGGTCCCTGGTTCTCATAGTGTCAACCGGATGGTTTCCATATGGGGGTGTCTGACCACCAACCCAATCCGAGAAAAGTGCATCAAAATCGGCCTTCCGGGAGCCAGGAGTCGGTCCCTGGTTCTCATAGTGTCAACCGGATGGTTTCCATATGGGGGTGTCTGACCACCAACCCAATCCGAAAAAAGTGCATCAAAATCGGCCTTCCGGGAGCCAGGAGTCGGTCCCTGGTTCTCATAGTGTCAACCGGATGGTTTCCA